>NC_134269.1:0-300000 GCF_031893055.1 Leptodactylus fuscus | reverse complement strand
CCGTGGTATGGACAAGATTGATGGTGGAGGCCGAAAAAGTGGTGGCAGATGCTCATCAGTTATAAGGAACATAAAGCCCAGGAGGAAAGACAGAACTTGGGGCTTTGTACTGTGTATAGGGGACAACAATGGGGCATTGTACTGTGTATAGGGGACAACAATGGGGCATTGTATTGTGTATAGGGGACAACAATGGGGTCGACCACCTTATACGGCACACAAATTCCTCATCCTGGATTTTTTCCCTTAAATCAGAGCTTTCTACAAACCTCTATGAATTCTTTGTGTTTTACAAATCAAGAAATAAATAAAAATATGATCCTTAGAAGACCTTACAATTTGGTAAATCCAACCTCAGATGAAGAACACACAAGAGATTCCGCCGGGTCCTCCTTTTACACACTAGACTAAAGTACAGAAGTAGTGAATAGAAAATGAAGTCTACCCTGACTGTATCATCAGCACCTGTGACCACCTCAATAACAGCAGAAGTTGTGGCAGTTTGCTGCTCTGGAGCATTGAGGTGTGTGAAAACACAATGCTAAGGAGGAAAGACATCAGCAATGATCTTAGAGAAGCCATTGTTGTTGCTTCCCATCAATCTGGGAGGAATTATACGGCCATTTCCAATCTTCTAGAAAGATGATTTACAAGTGAAGATCATTGAGGACAGATGACAATCTTCCCAGGTCCGGACGTTCCTGTGTATTCCCCTGAAGGTCAGACTGTGCAATGACTCTCGGTTCTCATGTTACATGTTCAGGTTCCTGCTAGTACAGGTAGTAAAAGACTGAACAGGTCTGGCGTGTGTGGAAGGGTTTGTCAGGAGAAAGATATAGTAGCCTAACTTAAAGGGGTTGTCCAAGATTTGGCGCAAACAACAAAAACAACATACCTATCCTCGTAGCTGTGTCCTGTAGGACTGGTCCCCTTTGTCTCCTGTGCTGGGACTCGCTGTGCCAGAAGATGAGAGGCTCACAGGACCGCTGAGACCGAGTCACATACAGCACCGGTTCCTTGAGGTCACTGGTTGGTCATGTGAACCTCTCGGCCTCCAGCCCAGGAGAGACAAAGAAACTGGACAATGAAGTTCTGGAGATAAGAGAATTGCTCCAAATCCTGGATGACTCCTATAGGTTTGGAAAGCGGCCTCTGAGCAAACTGCAAGACGTCTGGAGCAACGTTCTACAGACAGATGAGACCAGAGTGGAGATGTTTGGCTATAATGCACACGGCCATGTGAAAACCCAAAATATCAGCACAAACCTCTCATACTGACTGTCCAGCCCCGTGGTGGAGGGAGATGATTGGGGCTTCTTCTGCATCCTCAGAGTCTGGACACCTTGATGTCACGGAATGAGCCACAAACTCCTCGGTATACCAAAGTATCCTAGAGCCGGATCCGAGGCCGTCTATCCAAGAGCTAAAGCGTGGCCGAGACTAGGACATGTAACAGGACAATGACCTACAGCAGAGTGGATGGAAAAGAGAAGACTCACACTGTTGTGGTGACCTAGTCTCAGTCCAGACCTCAACCCAATGGAAATTCAGTGGCCGGAGCTTCAGAGAGCTGAGCAAACACCAATGTGAACAAACCTCAATAACCTAAAGCAACTTTGTGGAGAAGAGTAGGCCCGGATTCCTCTAGAACAATGTGAGAGATGGATAAAGTCATCCAGAAAACCAGAACTTCAGCTTATTATTCTATAGGTCTTTCTACAAGTTGCTGCTTCACGAAGGGGGGGGGGGGGGGGGGGGGCACTTACTTTTTCATGTGGCTTTTCCATTGTGGCCTAGTTTTTGGTATATAATGACCTGGTAGAATCTGTTGTGTGTTCTCCTTCATCTGAGGTTGGATTTACTGAATTTTATGACCCTCTTATTCTTATTCATAATGTTCAATCAGTGTCTAGTCACGTACCCTGCTGGACGGACTTGTCATTCTGGTTATGGCTGGATAGCCTTCTCCGGAGTCTCGTGGAGTCGTGTGCGTGCGCTCTATTGTACGAGACGTCTGAATCATTGACATCTAGCTTTGTATAGAAGATCTGGTGTCTCAGGAGAAGGATCGTCTGCAGCTCCGAGATCTCAGTGACAATTATGAAGGTGATTAGAGACTCATTAACAGGGATTGTTCCTGGCGGCATCGCACCGCGACCAGGGAATATTCACCTCTCACTAGTGTAAGGACATTGTGGTAACCCATGACTAAATCTGATCAAGAAGACAAAACACGTACGGAGGAATTGTAAGGTTATGCTCGGACTTGTAGTGCCTCAGTCTTTATTGTGTATTTATAACTAGATTATCCTGGGACTTGTGGTACCACAAGGATGCTCGGCTGTATAGCTAGAGGTATAAGCAGTAGGATGCTCATCTGTCTAGCTAGAGGTATAACCAGTAGGATGCTCAGCTGTATAGCTAGAGGTATAACCAGTAGGATGCTCAGCTGCATAGCTAGAGGTATAACCAGTAGGATGCTAAGCTGTATATCTAGAGGTATAACCAGTAGGATTCTGGGCTGTATAGCTAGAGGTATAATCAGTAGGATGCTCAGCTGTATAGCTAGAGGTATAACCAGTAGGATGCTCAGCTGTATAGTTAGAGGTATAACCAGTAGGATGCTGGGCTGTATAGCTAGAGGTATAACCAGTAGGATGCTGGGCTGTATAGTTAGAGGTATAACCAGTAGGATGCTGGGCTGTATAGCTAGAGGTATAACCAGTAGGATGCTGGGCTGTATAGCTAGAGGTATAACCAGTAGGATACTCAGTTGTATAGCTAGAGGTATAACCAGTAGGATGCTGGTCTTTATAGCTAGTGGTACATCCAATAGGATACTGGGCTGTATAGCTAGAAGTATAACCAGTAGAATGCTCAGCTGTATAGCTAGAGGTATAACCAGTAGGATGCTCAGCTGTATAGCTAGAGATATAACCAGTAGGATACTCAGCTGTATAGCTAGAGGTATAACCAGTAGGATGCTCCGCTGTATAGCTAGAGATATAACCAGTAGGATACTCAGCTGTATAGCTAGAGATATAACCAGTAGGATACTCAGCTGTATAGCTAGAGGTATAACCAGTAGGATGCTCAGCTGTATAGCTAGAGATATAGTAGGATGCTCAGCTGTATAGCTAGAGGTATATCCAGTAGGATGCTCAGCTGTATAGCTAGAGGTATAACCAGTAGGATGCTCATCTGTATAGCTAGAGATATAACCAGTAGGATACTCAGTTGTATAGCTAGAGGTATAACCAGTAGGATTCTGGGCTGTATAGCTAGAGGTATAATCAGTAGGATGCTCAGCTGTATAGCTAGAGGTATAACCAGTAGGATGCTCAGCTGTATAGTTAGAGGTATAACCAGTAGGATGCTGGGCTGTATAGCTAGAGGTATAACCAGTAGGATGCTGGGCTGTATAGTTAGAGGTATAACCAGTAGGATGCTGGGCTGTATAGCTAGAGGTATAACCAGTAGGATGCTCCGCTGTATAGCTAGAGATATAACCAGTAGGATACTCAGCTGTATAGCTAGAGATATAACCAGTAGGATACTCAGCTGTATAGCTAGAGGTATAACCAGTAGGATGCTCAGCTGTATAGCTAGAGATATAGTAGGATGCTCAGCTGTATAGCTAGAGGTATATCCAGTAGGATGCTCAGCTGTATAGCTAGAGGTATAACCAGTAGGATGCTCATCTGTATAGCTAGAGATATAACCAGTAGGATACTCAGTTGTATAGCTAGAGGTATAACCAGTAGGATGCTCAGCTGTATAGCTAGAGATATAACCAGTAGGATACTCAGCTGTATAGCTAGAGGTATAACAAGTAGGATGCTCAGCTGTATAGCTAGAGGTATAACCAGTAGGGTGCTGTGCTGTATAGTTAGAGGTATAACCAGTAGGATGCTGGGCTGTATAGAAAGAGGTGTATCCAGTAGAATGCTCAGCTGTATAGCTAGAGGTATAACCAGTAGGAAGCTCGGCTGTATAGCTAGAGGTATAACCAGTAGGAGGCTGGGCTGTATAGCAAGAGGTGTATCCAGTAGAATTCTCAGCTGTATAGCTAGAGGTATAACCAGTAGGATGCTCGGCTGTATAGCTATGGGGGTGACCTCCAGACTTGGTCTTCTGTTTCAGCCACTGTCGGAGAATTGCAGGCAGCGCCTCACCTCTAATGAGATGCTCCCGGAGGGGGGCGGCAGCCCGGGTGATTTTTTTTTCTTTTTTTTACTTTTTTTAACTTTTTTACTACTTTTTTTCATCACATCGCCTACGCTGATACTTAGATGTCTGACGAGAGAAGAGGATCGCGGAGGCAGCGGGAGCAGTAGCAGCGCGATCGGTAAGTATAATACCTTTTTTTTTGTTTTCTAATAGGTCGCTACCTGCTGTAGTATCTCCAGCATAGCGGCATATTTACCAACCTCCCCGGACCTGCTTACTGCCGCCCCTGCTTCCCCTTATACTATAGGCCGCGGAGGCCGGCAGTGAATAGCCAGGGGGGCCAGGCCACGATCCCACTGCCGCTATTATTATACTCTGGGGTCTTTTTGGACCCCGAGTATAATAATCGGAGCCCCAGGGAAGGTGAGGGAACATAATAATCACTGTTATTCACCTCTCCGGGATCCGATGTTACTCCTAGCAGGCTTCAGGCCTATATGGTAATGTGTCAGACGTCACGTGATCTGGGATATTACCATATAGAGCCTGAGCCTGCTAGGATTAAAGAGGACCTTTCATGGGTTTGGGCACAGGCAGTTCTATATACTGCTGAATTCAGTACTCTGTCAGCTTTCCTGATCTGTGCCCCGGGTGAAGAGCTATTGGTGCCGGTACCGTAGCACTTTACAGTCAGTCTATCAGGAACATCCTTCTTCCCAGCAGCGCCTATATCGCTGTACAGTGTGAGCGGCCCCCTCCCCTCCTGATAATACTCGTCTATGGGCAGCGCTATAGGCGCTGTTGGGAAGAAGGATGTTCCTGATAGACTGACTGTAAAGCGCTACGGTACCGGCACCAATAGCTCTTCACCCGGGGCACAGATCAGGATTCAGTGCACTGTAAGCTTTCCAGCAGTATATAGAAATGCCTGTGCCCAAATCAGTGAAAGGTCCTCTTTAACATCAGATCCCGGAGAGGTGAGTAACAGTGATTATTATGTTCTCTCATCTCCCCTGGGGCTCCAATTATTATACTCGGGGGTCTGAAAAGAGTATGAGTATAATAATAGTGCTTGAAGGGTCCACTGTGGCCCCTGTAACCTCTATTATGTTCCACAGTCTATTGTGCCACTGTGGAGTATAATATAGGCTGCAGGGGCCACTGTGGGATATATAGGGGCTGCTGTGGGATAAATATATATATATATATATATATATATATATATATATATATAAATATATAGGGGCCGCTGTGGGATATATATATATCTCTATAGGGGTTGGATGTGTGGAGTAGTGAGGAGTCAGACATGTCTGTGTTTCAAACTTTACAGAGACAAGTCACAGCTGGAAGAAGTGGTGATGGCGGTCCAAAGGGAAGAAACGGGAAATGTGGGGAGACGTCTCCTGTGAGTGTTACTGCATAGTACTTATTGTAATTCCCCCTCTGCTGTCTGAGGTGGACGATCATAAGATGAACAACTCCCCCCCCCCCCCCCCCCGGAATCAATCGGGAAGGGGGCGTCTTTCGATCGTCCGCCTCAGGCAGCAGAGGGGCTAGGCTTACCACTGATTGCAGGGCTCATTTTGGCTTACCAGGTTTCCTCGCTGGTGGTGTCAATGTTCTCCCTGTATGATACGTGAGGCCCGGGGGGTTGGAGCAACCTATCCTGACCTGACTACCACTCACTAGACCGCAACAGACCACTGCAGCCGACCATACACTGACCATAACAGACCCAAACTGGCTAGGAGCAGGAGGTTTATAGGATACCATCTAAGTCCTCCCATCCAGACCCCACAGAGCAAATGTCACTCCCATTACTATATAAGAATGGCGGATTAACTCTCAAGAAACCAACACAAAGCAGGTAAAAGTGCACTGAACATTACAGACCAGTGCAATCCACATAAATCCTTATTATAACCCTAAAATACATCGTTTACCATAAGGAGTGTCCATGTGGGGCGCTGCATGTGTATGGAGACGTAAGAAAGAGAGGTGAAGGCTACACTGAGGGATATTATCATATGTGGTCGATAAAACGGGAGCCCGCACAAACTGTACCGCAAATGTATGGAGGATCCTGACTGCTAGGTTTGACCTCAGGCCTGTCTAATGGAGAAAAAATGACTAAGAGGTCAAGACCTGTTGGGGAATAAACTAAGACTGGCAGCGGAGTCTCAATAAATTTCCACCACTGGGTTGTGATTCTTGGACCTTCCGATCACTAGTTCTAATCCCGGCAGAATCTCTGACCAAGGACCTTTGTTTGTGTCGTGTAAATGGGATCATTAACGAATATTCCCAGGTAATGATTTACTAGAGCCGCCAATTACATGTAACGAGTCACTAATTGGCTTCATTCTACAATTATCACTATTCCCCAGACCTTCTCCTGGGACACCAGGCTTCTTATAAGGAGGAGGCAGAGGAGTCAGCCGTCTATCACAGAGGAGCGCACGGATCATGTGACCCGGCTTCACGCCACTTCCATAATGAGAATCCAACCCTGATTACTATGATGGGCCCCTCCAGCTGGGTAATTGACTATTTACAATGGTTTCGATGTTTCGTCCCTTGGGTGAGCTCAGTCAGACTATGAAGGATCATAGGATTCCTCTATTATATAGGTGACTGTATTGGATACGCCGGTATCATCAGTCTACCACAGTGGTATGTCAGAGGGGGGTGAGAGGGGAGTCGCTCCTTCTGCTAGATGTGTCCAATTCTATCAGAAGATCCTCCAAGCTCCACGGAACAAGAACGACTCGAAGTATAAGATTATTTTCACCTTCCTCCTTTTATTTTTAAAACTGTTTTCTTGTGTGTAAGATAAAGGATAAAGGATCTTTTCTATAGAAGCGCTGAGCTCTTTTGTATGACATTGTTACATTTAGGGTTACTTTGTGTTCGCTCTCGGAACCCATTACCTTTCTGAAGTGTGTTTGTGTCTGTCCGTTGGATAGAGATGGATATATGTGAGCGGGGATCCCACTGAGCCTAAAGAAAGTGGTGGTGACAGGATATATTGGGGGGTGTGGACTGTGGTGGGGTGACATTTATACTCAATGAGTTGAACTGTGACAGCTGCACGCACGTTGCATGTTACCACAGTCCATATCTGACACTGGGGCTCTGACGTAACAGGGGCAACCAGGCCTAAAAGGGAGAGAGGTCTACAGGTGACTCTCAGGACACTAGGGTGGGATAAACCTGCTGATCTCCTTTTTGATTCCAGTCGGTTCATGATAAATGTGTCCTCCCTGCCGCATTCTGCCCTGGAGTGAGAAGATTTATGGTACTCGGCCTTCCACTGGCAGAAAGGAGAGAATTAACCCCAAAAAATAAGAGTTGGTCAGCAGAATATAGTCCAGGAGGTATCCTAATGAGAAGGCTGTGGCATTGTGGGTGGTGGGAGTGATGGGAAACTTGTAGACAAAGATACTTAATGAAGAAATCTTCATGGCAGGCTGATCCAAACAAAGAAGCATCAAGGTGAATGAAATGCATGGCTGGCCCACAGATGATGGGTCTGAGGAAAGTTGGTCTCGGGGGATGGGAGACAAGCTGTGTTTTTGTGCCAGGTCCTATGAGATTTTTTTTATGTTGGATCCTAGTGATGGCTCCAAAAGTAAGAAGCCAAAAGTATCTAGACAGTAAAGTGTGCTGATGTTAGGAGTAGCCATCAAGGTGGTCTGGGCCTGGTGGAGAAGAAAATGCCTACAGAGAAGACGTCACTTGTGAGTCACTGGATTTATAGAGGAGCTGTCGCCTCTCGTGACCGACCTGTTATAGTAAATCCTCTGTTACTCTGTATTCCTATAGTATTCCTCCTACACAGATATATCTAAGGCCTATGTCCAGACTCTTTATAACACAACAGACAGATGTTAATAATGGCGCTCTACCTGCAGTACTCAGATATCTGATAGGATCCTACAGAGTCAGGCGATGGTTTGAGGTCTACTCCTACTTACAACCTGTATCTATCTTCTCACTACAGGAACTGTAACACAATGGCCACCACCAACAAGACCCACGTAGCGTTTTTTTACTTGTCAGGAATCACCGATGAGGTAACTCTGGTCCCGATTCTTTTCGTGTTCTTCTTGATGGTCTACTTGGTGACATTAGTAGGTAACATTGGTATGGTGGTTCTTGTCCTGCAAACCTCTAAGCTCCACACTCCTATGTACTTCTTCTTGAGCTTCCTCTCCATGGTGGACCTCATCTACTCATCCATCGTAACTCCTAAGATGCTTGTGGACCTTCTATCCATGAAGAAGACCATCTCATTTACCGGGTGCACTCTACAGTTATTCTTCTTTGTTGCCATTGCAACTACTGAGGTCTTTCTTCTCTCCAACATGTCCTATGACCGGTATGTGGCTATCTGCCACCCTCTCCATTACATCTCCATAATGACCAAGGAGAAATGTTGGTATCTCGTCCTCTTCTCCTTCACTGTTGGCTTCTTGTTCTCCACAGCTCAGACTAGTTGTGTGTTTAGTCTAGATTTCTGTGGTCCTACTCTTATAGGCCACTTCTTGTGTGACATCCCTCCCCTGCTTAGACTGTCCTGCTCAGATACCTTCATCTGTGATGTGGTGACCATTTTCATGATCTCCTTAGGCAGCATTGGGTCCTTGTTGACCATCTTGGTCTCATATACATTCATTGTCTCCTCCATCCTCCACATGAAGTCAGCGGAGGGCAGGCAGAAGGCCTTCAGTACATGTTCTGCCCATCTCATGTCCGTCTTCATCCTTTATGGCTCTACCTACTTTGTCTATCTACGATCTCCCACCAGTGACTTTGATCAAAGAAACAAGGTGGCCTCGGTCTTCTATACAGTGATAACACCTATGCTGAATCCACTTATATACAGTGTACGAAACCAGGAGGTGAAGAAGGTCCTCATGATGGCAGCGGGGAGAACAAGAACATGTTTCAATCTGAAGAAGACTCCACTTTAGGTTCCTCCTCCACCATTTCTTTTCATCCTCCAGCTCTCCGCTGTTGGCAGGTCTGTTATTCACATAGGACTTTATTTGTACTCTGAGTGATCCCACAAAGTCTCAGCTTATTAAAGGGGGATCCCAGATGAAAACATGTATCACCTATTCACAAGATTGTGAGGATAAGGAGCATAGTCCTCCACTAGCATTGGGTCCTTGTTGACCATCTTGGTCTCATATATATTCATTGTCTCTTCTGTCCTCCACATGAAGTCAGCTGAGGGCAGGCGGAAGGCCTTCACTACATGTTCTGCCCATCTCACATCAGTCTTCATCTTGTTTGGCTCTGTCTTCTTTGTCTATCTACGATCTCCCACCAGTGACTTTGGTAAATGGGACAAGGTGGCCTCGGTCTTCTATACAGTGATAACACCTATGCTGAATCCACTTATCTACAGTGTAAGAAACCAGGAGGTGAAGAAGGTCCTCATGGTGGTAGTAGAGAGAACTCGAAGAAGACTCCATCTAAGATAAACCTTCATCTGATCTCCTTTCATCCGGGACCTCTCCACTTTCCTAATTGAATAGAATTGACTTACGTCAGTGTCTATAACTGTTAACGGATCTATTGTTCACATATGTCCCTATATTGTACTGTGACTGATCCTACTGTAAGTCTTCAGTCAATAAAGGCTATTCCAGTTGTACATATTTATCACCTAGATTGTGTGGTAAGGAGCAATACACTCAGATGTTATAATGCCTATGATATGCTGCCACTGGTGTCCTGCTCCTCCTGGCAGCAATGCCCACTGACTTACCCACCAGACAGTGTCCCGGCACCCGGCTCTTCCTCGACTGAGACTAATGTCCTCCTCTTCTCTCTCTGCTGTCCGTGCTTACCACCTCTCTTGCTCTCTATGGTTCTAGTTTGCTAGACTTGCAGTAGTTATGGCTGTTGTCTGATCTCTTCTGACCACTGTATTGACCCTTGATTTGTCCCTGTACGTGCGTGCTTTCTGTTCCCCTCCTGTCTGATATTTGTGCCCGACCACTTGCTTGGACCTGAGCTCTGATCTTTGCCACCTGCCCTGACCACCTGCTCGTTCCTGACCACTCTCCTGACTGATCCCTGGTGTCTCGCATTGGCAATGTGGTTTAGTGACACAGGGGCCACAACCTCCTGACTTTGATGTTCTCTGACACCCTTTATAAGCCAATGAGCTGCCTTGTCCTGGCCATTGGTTGTCAGCTGGGTGTCCGCTTAGTCTCTTTATATGATACTAGCTTTTACCCGTGACTTCATCCGCGGAACCCTGACCCCCTGCGGGACCCACCTGGAGCTGTGCGTAGGCTTGTTCCTTTGCCTTGTGTCCGCAGGGCCCTTCCTAGACCTGTGGGTCCATGGACCCTCGGGGCGCACCCTGCGGCCCGCTGGAACTGTTTACCTCCTCTCCCTCCTGGCGCCCGCCACCCCCCTTTCTCCCTACCCAATTCCCCATGTGGTCACTCCTTCCTCCTACCCCGTGCCCCTTTGCCCCCCAGGAACGTGCCCCTTTCCCCCCCCTACCCCATGCCCCCTTCCCCCGTCTTACCTTCCCCGTGCCCCCCACCCTGCGGCCTGCTGGAACTCTTTACCTCCTCTCCCTCCTGGTGGCCGCCACTCCCCTTTGTCCCTACCCGCTTCCCCATGTGGTCACTCCTTCCTCCTACCCCATGCCCCCTTCCCCCGTCTTACCTACCCCGTGCCCCCTTTACCCCGCCACCAGACCCTGCTGACTGTGTGTCCCCTTTCCCCCTACCAACCTGTGGCCCCGTCCTCACCACAACCTGGGCTTCCCGTGTACCGATGTTCCGACTTGTAGTGTCCAGAGACGGCAGACGCTGCAGGACAGCTGGTCGAACCAGCGTTCCAGAGCGCGGCGCAGGCGACCCCCTGTCCGGCCGCGGCAGAGTACTGCGGTCCCGTGGTGAGGTCACACAGGTGGGGCAGTGTATGGACTTGTCGCTGCCCCAGAGTAGAGGCCCTTGAGCAGGACGCTCCGGACCTCTCAGAGACGCCATGTTGGTATGGACGATGGCTGGACGATAACTCCACCCATATAGAGAAGCGGTGCCCAATCAGGTGAGCTGCTGAAAGGGCTGGGATGACGTCATCCCAGGTCTTACAGCGTCCCAGGTCCTGCAGCAAATTGAACCGTGAGAAGCACCGGGCACCAGAATGAATTGCAGTGGTGTACGGGAATTCCATGTAGCCTATCCTTCAATCCGGGACAAATCCGTTCGCCCGTGTAGGTGTGATTGAGGAACAAACACACAAACCTCCAAACACACAAACTGTCACCTTTATAATATTAGTAGGATTCAGCCCTGACTTAGTTCTTAATCCCTGGGATAGTTCTTTAAATATGGCGCACACTCTCAAGCAGATCGGCCGTCACAGCCAGTCATTGTTTTACATGGCAGAGATCCCAATAACAGGGCATTCAGTAGTTTTGTGACCTCTGAAACCTCCCATCCCCCATCCCCCCAGACGTGGACACATAAAGAAGTGTCAAAGAATAAAATCATTTTCTACCTCTTTCAAAGTTTGGGATTTTTGCAGCCCGACATCCAGCGGATTATTATGGCGGGAGTCGGGTATTTACATATGGCGGCCGCACACGCACTATTGACCCTTCCATCATGACCCCTAAACTTAATATACTCACTTACCCTTAGTGCCCCTGGGGCCCAGCCAGTCCTTCTTCTGGTAAGGCCTTGGCGCAGAGATATCACAGGAGACATCCAGTGGTCATGGCAGCCTAGAGATTATGAAGGGTCCCCGGCCTGTCCTTACCATGTACCTGCCGAGGCTTGTCTGTTTCACTACTCATATAGCGATTTACTCATAGACGGCAATACAGTAGTACTGTTATCTACGAGACAAGCAAACTGAAAATCGCAGGTTCAAGTCCCCTAAGGGCTAAAAAAAAGGGAAAAGGAAAAAAATTTAAAAAAGTTTTTAAAAACATAAAAATAAATTAATTATACATCCCCACGCCCAAAAACACTCACTATACAAACTTATAAAAGATCTGAATGACCAGATCCATCATGAAATCTATCACCAAATCCATCACCAGATCCACCATCAAATCCATCACCAGATCCACCATCAAATCCATCACCAGATCCATCACCAAATCCATCACCAGATCCATCACCAAATCCATCACCAGATCCACCATCAAATCCATCACCAGATCCACCATCAAATCCATCACCAGATCCACAATCAAATCCATCACCAGATCCATCACCAAATCCATCACCAGATCCATCACCAAATCCATCACCAGATCCACAATCAAATCCATCACCAGATCCACAATCAAATCCATCACCAGATCCACAATCAAATCCATCACCAGATCAATCACCAGATCCACCATCAAATCCATACCAGATCCACCATCAAATCTATCACCAGATCCACCATCAAATCCATCACCAGATCCACCATCAAATCCATCACCAGATCCACAATCAAATCCATCACCAGATCCATCACCAAATCCATCACCAGATCCATCACCAAATCCATCACCAGATCCACAATCAAATCCATCACCAGATCCACAATCAAATCCATCACCAGATCCACAATCAAATCCATCACCAGATCCACCATCAAATCCATACCAGATCCACCATCAAATCTATCACCAGATCAATCACCAGATCCACCATCAAATCCATACCAGATCCACCATCAAATCTATCACCAGATCCACCATCAGATCCATCACCAAATCCATCACCAGATCCACAATCAAATCCATCACCAGATCCACAATCAAATCCATCACCAGATCCACAATCAAATCCATCACCATATCCATCACCAAATCCATCACCAAATCCATCACCAGATCCATCACCAAATCCATCACCAGATCCACAATCAAATCCATCACCAGATCCATCACCAAATCCATCACCAGATCCACAATCAAATCCATCACCATATCCATCACCAAATCCATCACCAGATCCATCACCAGATCCACAATCAAATCCATCACCAGATCCACAATCAAATTCATCACCAGATCCATCACCAAATCCATTGCCAAATCTATCATCAGATCCATCACCAGATCCATCACCAAATCCATCACCAGATCCATCACCAAATCCATTGCCAAATCTATCATCAGATCCATCACCAGATCCACAATCAAATCCATCACCAGATCCATCACCAAATCCATTGCCAAATCTATCATCAAATCCATCACCAGATCCACAATCAAATCCATCACCAAATCCATCACCAGATCCACAATCAAATCCATCACCAGATCCATCACCAAATCCATCACCAGATCCACAATCAAATCCATCACCAGATCCATCACCAAATCCATCACCAGATCCACAACCAAATCCATCACCAGATCCACCACCAGATCCACCATCAAATCCATCACCAAATCCATCACCAGATTGTGTATACACAATAATAACATAGATAATAGAGATGAGCGAACGCCGTTCGATGGAATATCAGGCTGTTCGTGATATTTGATTCCAATCGAATACAAGGCCACAAACACAGTAACAATTTTTGTCCCCTCCCACCTTCCCTGGCGCGTTTTTTGCACCAATAACTGCGCAGGGGAGGTGGGACGGGAACTACGACAACGGAGGCAGTGAAAAAAATTGAAAAAACCCATTGGCTGACGAAATCATGTGACCTCTGATTCATAAGAATAGCGTCGGCCATCTTCGTCTCATTTTCGTTTTGGAGTGATAGGGAGAGTGCGGTCTCAGGGCGATACAGGGCATTCTAGCTTTGGTTAGGCCGGAAATAACAGATCTTTTCAGAGCTTAATATAAAATCTATCTGCAAATCATACAGCAGGAGACGCGGGCGAGGATACCCAGCTGTATATCCACCCCACAGTCCAGGTACTGGAGAGAAGCTGCCAGCACCCAATTTACTCTTCCTCCTCCTCCTCCTACAACCCCAGCCCCTACTTCTGTATGTGAATTTTTTTTTCTTTTCTTTTTTCTTTTTTTATATAAAAGAAAAAATTCCATTATCCCCCCCCCCCCCATTGCAACTCAATTTTTTAGGGCTCCAGCCCAAGGGTCTGAAATCTAATTTTTTAGGGGTCACCCCAAGGGCCAAAAACTAAATCTCTGCTGTTTAAAGGCTCACCTCACCCAAATAACCAACAAATCTCTGCTGGTGAAGGCTGAACTAAGTGACAGGGCCTAAATCTCTGCGGGTAGAGGCTGAAGTCACCTGAAGGGCCTCAATCTCTGCTGGAGCTCAGCTTAAGGGCCTGCAACTTCATTTGGAAGGGCTCATGTTAAGGGCTAGAAAAGTGAATTTTGAAGGTCTCCCCACATCACACACATCCACAATGACAGGTCAGGGGGGGACTGAAGGATTTCCCATTGTCTATTCCATCTGTGGCTGTCATGGGGAATGTGATATAAAGGAGGGCTTGGTAATGTTTGTGGAGCTTACATTGGGGTTTGTGTCCATCCATTTGGGGAGTAAAGAAGGTTTCCAGGTATTTTCCCCCCACTTTGATAGAGGTTGTAGTGAGTGTGTATAGTGTGTAGTTGTTAGGCTGTGATGTTGGGGTAATAGAGGGGCTTTGGTGTGTTAGATGCCCCCAGACATGCGCCCCCTGCTGTCCCAGTTGTATTGCAGAGGTGTTGGCATCATTTCCTGTGGTGTCATAGTGGACTTGGTGACTCTCCTGAGGTGAATGGTGGGATCCCCTGAAACGAAGCATTTTCTCCCATAGACTATAATGGGGTTCCATATTCCTTCCAATAGTCACATATTGAGGTGCTATTCGTAACGGATAACGAACATGGAATATTTTACTGTTCGCTCATCTCTAATAGATAATAATTCTCTGGAGTATTCTGATGAATAAATATCTGAGGACAGTGAAGTTCTCATGAGAATAGTAATGAGTCACTAGTGGCTGGAGTCTACGTTGCAATAATCTCCCATCCCCCAGGACCGCAGACTATAACTCCTGGGCACCAGGCTTGGTATAACTAAGGGTCTATCTATACAATAATAACTGGATGAGAGAAGAGATATGAGCCGTGTACACATCACACAGGTAACACAATCCTACCACAGAACCATCTATTAGAGGTAGTGCTGAGGAACAAACAAGATCTCAGTCCCAACCTCGTCTGCTCTTCAGTCCAGACCATAGTGGAGGATCCAATCTACTTGACTCAATAAGATCTGGTTGATGGTAAATGGTCAGAAGGTTTATCAAAG
The DNA here is from genome assembly GCF_031893055.1 of Leptodactylus fuscus. Classification (NCBI taxonomy): domain Eukaryota; kingdom Metazoa; phylum Chordata; class Amphibia; order Anura; family Leptodactylidae; genus Leptodactylus; species Leptodactylus fuscus. The sequence goes on along the minus strand of NC_134269.1, from coordinate 284,562 downwards.
AATCCAGAAGATGTTCCCAGGAAGTGAGGAGCTCCATATTGTCATTTCTCATAGTGATCCACGTAAGTCTCCATAAATGGGGCATCTTTGGGTCATGTATGAACCTCTGTATTGCAGCCATATGATGCTGCTCCTACTAAGGATGTCTTCTTGTCATCCATTATGTCAGGTAATCTTCTAGATTTTGTCTTCACTTTGTTTTGTAGGACTTGTTAGAAGTTGCGACTTATTTATATTTACACTCAAGGACAAGATGAATCAGAGCCGGCAATGGCGACCGACAATGTTTGAGTTTTCGGGATTGACTAATGATACAAATCTTTCAATCTTCCTCTTCATGTTCTTCCTCCTGGTTTATGTGATCACTGTGGTGGGTAACATTGGGTTAGCCATCATTGTCCATAAGACGTCCACCCTCCACACTCCCATGTACGTCTTCCTCAGTTACCTCTCGATGGTGGACCTCTTCTACTCCTCAGTTATTGTTCCTAAAATGGTCTCCGATATTCTTAGCAGGAAGAAGTTCATCTCATTTTATGGCTGTGCTCTTCAATTCTACTTCTTTGCGGCTTTCGCTAGTATCGATGTTCATCTCCTGTCCAATATGGCCTACGACCGATACGCCGCTATCTGCTACCCTCTACATTACGTGTCCATAATGACCAGGACTAAATGTCTCCGTATGGTTCTCATAGCTTTTGCTCTTGGCTTCTTTCAGTCATCCATACAGACCAGTTGTATCTTCAGTCTTCAATATTGTGGCTCAAATTTTATTGACCACTTCTACTGTGACATCCCCCCATTGCTGAAACTCTCCTGCTCTGATACTTTCACGTGTGACATGGTCATCATGTTCCTCATTGGATTTTATGGCATAGCTTCTCTGGCCACCATACTGGTCTCCTACATCTATATCTTGGTGGCCATTCTACAGATAAAGTCTACTAAGGGCAGACAGAAAGCCTTCAGCACCTGCTCCTCACACATCATCTGCGCCTCCATCTTCTATGTCTCCGTGTTCCTCACATACTTACGTCCTCCTTCCAATCTCATTGATAAGCATAGTAAGGTGGCTTCCATCTTCTATTCTGTCATGACGCCCATGTTGAATCCTCTCATCTACAGCCTGAGGAACCAAGAGGTGAAGACCATCATTGTCCAAATCATACACCGTCTAGGTAGTAAAAAGATGTAAGGTCACCAAAGTTATGGGACGTGAGTTCGGATCTTCTCATACTAACCCACAAGATATAGATAAGAAAATATGTGAACCCGTAATAAGACGTCAGCTATAAGACAATATATCACATGATCTATGTAATGGCTGAGCTCATACATCTCGGGAGGTTTTTTGAGGTTGGTCACACGGTTGGTGAATCAGAAGTTGTTCTGGGCTTTTTTTCATTGTCTTCCCTTCTAAACATCTTCAAGATGAACTGGAGATAAACTAGAAACCTCCAGATCTGTCACGAGCATGAAGAGTGACCGTGTACATGAACAACCAGAGACATCGTCCACCCAGGACCGTCATACACAACAGTTTCTAACTATAACATTTGTCACTGGGTTTATATCAGGACTAGGGTTGAGCCGATCTTGAGATTTCAGGATTGTTTTTAAAATCCGATTTCCGATCATTTTCCAGCCGACCCCGATTGTGAAATTTGCTTGATCGCCAATCGGGATCCCATTTTTCCCGATCCCGATCATTCAACCCTAATCAGGACATACTAGAGATTGTCCAAAATCACAATTTATGGAGATGGAGATGTCCATGAGAAGGTCCATCAAATGAGCTGGTTCTGAGATCTTATGCCTGGCTGTCACATACAAGATGTCACTGCTTGGGGAGGCGTTTTTGGAAATTCCTCCCAATCTAGTCCTTACATTTTCTATCTCAATGAGCTCATTTTTGTCTTCTGTTGCCTCACGTGTCATGACTACGAGATTATATGACTAGAAGGTTGTACTTTTTGTAACTAGTGAATGTCACCTAGAGATAGTATATTGGTTTGTGATGGAGAATAGTCTACATGTAAATGATCCAGGAGAGGAAGAATTGTCCAGATTGGAGAATACAGAAGGAAATCTGAGGAACAATCCTGGTCAACATCAGCCGAGGTAAGGGAAGAGATTGTGGCAGTAAATCCTACAAAATCCACAAAATTAAAGAACTTTACTAAAGCAAATTTGTGCAGCTCAGGAGACAGGCGGCAGAAATCTTACTAATGGAATCGAGGGCTTATTCAGACCTTCATTGTTCACACCCAAGTTCTCCACAGTCAAGCAATCCTAGCAATTTTATGGAGGTGTTTTGTCAATGGATTAACCAATTTTTGTGACCAATTTTCCAAAATTTGGAACGTCTTGGATCCATATAAAATGGATAGAATGTTGATGGCGTCTGTGAGTTGTCCCTGATTTTCATGGACTCGTAGACTTCAAAATTGGGTGTTATCAGTCCACTGAATGGACCAAAATCAGGGAAATCTCCGTGGTGAGCATAAACAGCCCATGAGTGTGAATGATGGCAGGGCCGGTCTTGGGCAAAATGGGGCCTTGGGTGAGACTTTGAATGGGGCCCTAAATTCTAAGATACCGAAACAACATCACAATTCAGTAACTGAATACACAAATAATCATTATAAACTGTACTTTTAATTATATTAAATAAATTCAATGTAATATAAACCAAACATTATTAACTTTAACTCGGCATCCTAATGGCTGGGTTCACATCTGAGCATTCAACTGGTTATGTCTCTAGCTGTACAGCCCAGCATCCTACTGGTTACACCTCTAGCTATACAGCTGATCATCCTACTGGTTATACCTTTAGCTATACAGCTCAGCATCCTACTGGTTATATCTCTAGCTATACAGCTGAGGTTCCTGCTGGTTATGTCTCTAGCTATACAGCCCAGCATCCTACTGGTTACACCTCTAGCTATACAGCTGAGCATCCTACTGGTTATATCTCTAGCTATACAGCTGAGCATCCTACAGGTTATACCTCTAGCTATACAGCTCAGCATCCTACTGATTATACCTCTAGCTATACAGCTCAGCATCCTACTGGTTATGTGTCTAGCTATACAGCTGAGCATCCTACTGGTTATACCTCTAGCTATACAGCTGAACATCCTACTGGTTATACCTCTAGCTATACAGCTGAGCATCCTACTGGTTATACCTCTAGCTATACAGCTGAACATCCTACTGGTTATACCTCTAGCTATACAGCTGAGGATCCTACTGGCTATACCTCTAGCTATACAGCTGAGGATCCTACTGGTTATAACTCTAGCTATACAGCTGAACATCCTACTGGTTATATCTCTAGCTATACAGCCCAGCATACTACTGGTTATACCTCTAGCTATACAGCTGAGCATCCTACTGGTTATACCTCTAGCTATACACCCGAGCATCCTACTGGTTATACCTCTAGCTATACAGCCGAGCATCCTACTGGTTATACCTCTAGCTATACAGCTGAACATCCTACTGGTTACACCTCTAGCTATACAGCTGAGCATCCTACTGGTTATACTACTAGCTATACAGCTGAGCGTCCTACTGGTTAAACCTCTAGCTATACAGCTGAACATCCTACTAGTTATATCTCTAGTTATACAGCCCAGCTTCCTACTGATTATATCTCTAGTTATACAGCCCAGCATCCTACTGGTTATATCTCTAGCTATACAGCTCAACATCCTACTGGTTATACCTCTAGCTATACAGCCCAGCATCCTACTGCTTATAAATAGAGGTATAACACCTCTAGCTATACAGCTGAACATCCTACTGGTTATACCCCTAGCTATACAGCTGAGTATCCTACTGGTTATACCTCTAGCTATACAGCCGAGCATCTTACTGGTTATATCTCTAGCTATACAGCTGAGCATCCTACTAGTTGTATCTCTAGTTATACAGCCCAGCATTCTATTGGTTATATCTCTAGTTATACAGCCCAGTGTCCTGCTGGTTATATCTCTAGCTATACAGCTCAGCATCCTACTGGTTATACCTTCAGCTATACAGCCAAGCATCCTACTGGTTATACCTCTAGCTATACAGCTCAGCATCCTACTGGTATACCTCTAGCTATTTAGCCCAGCATCCTACTGGTTATACCTCTAGCTATACAGTCCAGCATCCTACTGGTTATACCTCTAGCTATTCAGCTGAGCATCCAACTGGTTATACCTCTAGCTATACAGCTCAGCATCCTACTGGTTATACCTCTAGCTATACAGCCGAGCATCCTACCGGTTATATCTCTAGCTATACAGATGAGCATCCCTGTGGTACCACAAGTCCCAGGATAATCTAGTTATAAATACACAATAAAGACTGAGGTACTACAAGTCTGAGCATAACCTTACAATTCCTCCGTACGTGTTTTGCCTTCATGATCAGTTTTAGTCATGGGTCGGTCACGGTGCGATGCCGCCAGGAACAATCCCTGGTAATGAGTCTCTAATCACCTTCATGATTATTATCGAGGTCTCGGAGCTGCAGACGATCCTTCTCCTGAGACACCAGATCTTCTATACAAAGCTAGATGTCAATGATTCGGACGTCTCGTACAATAGAGCGCACGCACACGACTCCACGAGACTCCGGAGAAGGCTATCCAGCCATAACCAGAATGACAAGTCCGTCCAGCAGGGTACGTGACTAGACATTGCTGTAGGTCATTGTCCTGTTACATGTCCTAGTCTCGGCCACGCTTTAGCTCTTGGATAGACGGCCTCGGATCCGGCTCTAGAATACTTTGGTATACCGAGGAGTTTGTGGCTCATTCCGTGACATCAAGGTGTCCAGACTCTGAGGATGCAGAAGAAGCCCCAATCATCTCCCTCCACCACGGGGCTGGACAGTCAGTATGAGAGGTTTGTGCTGATATTTTGGGTTTTCACATGGCCGTGTGCATTATAGCCAAACATCTCCACTCTGGTCTCATCTGTCTGTAGAACGTTGCTCCAGACGTCTTGCACTTTGCTCAGAGGCCACTTTCCAAACCTATAGGAGTCATCCAGGATTTGGAGCAATTCTCTTATCTCCAGAACTTCATTGTCCAGTTTCTTTGTCTCTCCTGGGCTGGAGGCCGAGAGGTTCACATGACCAACCAGTGACCTCAAGGAACCGGTGATGTATGTGACTCAGTCTCAGCGGTCCTGTGGGCCTCTCATCTTCTGGCACAGCGAGTCCCAGCACAGGAGACAAAGGGGACCAGTCCTACAGGATACAGCTACGAGGATAGGTATGTTGTTTTTGTTGTTTGCTCCAAATCCTGGACAACCCCTTTAAGTTAGGCTACTATATCTTTTTCTCCTGACAAACCCTTCCACACACGCCAGACCTGTTCAGTCTTTTACTACCTGTACTAGCAGGAACCTGAACATGTAACATGAGAACCGAGAGTCATTGCACAGTCTGACCTTTAGGAGAATACACAGGAACGTCCGGACCTGGGAAGATTGTCATCTGTCCTCAATGATCTTCACTTGTAAATCATCTTTCTAGAAGATTGGAAATGGCCGTATAATTCCTCCCAGATTGATGGGAAGCAACAACAATGGCTTCTCTAAGATCAGTGCTGATGTCTTTCCTCCTTAGCATTGTTTTTTCACACACCTCAATGCTCCAGAGCAGCAAACTGCCACAACTTCTGCTGTTATTGTTGCTGTTATGCCCCATTGTTGTCCCCTATACACAGTGTAATGCCCCATTGTTGTCCCCTATACACAGTGTAATGCCCCATTGTTGTCCCCTATACACAGTGTAATGCCCCATTGTTGTCCACTATACACAGTGTAATGCCCCATTGTTGTCCCCTATACACAGTATAATGCCCCATTGTTGTCCCCCTATACACAGTGTAATGCCCCATTGTTGTCCCCTATACACAGTGTAATGCCCCATTGTTGTCCCCTATACACAGTGTAATGCCCCATTGTTGTCCCCTATACACAGTATAATGTCCCATTGTTGTCCCCTATACACAGTGTAATGCCCCATTGTTGTCCCCTATACACAGTATAATGCCCCATTGTTGTCCCATTATACACAGTGTAATGCCCCATTGTTGTCCCCTATACACAGTGTAATGCCCCATTGTTGTCCCCTATACACAGTGTAATGCCCCATTGTTGTCCCATTATACACAGTGTAATGCCCCATTGTTGTCCCCTATACACAGTGTAATGCCCCATTGTTGTCCCCTATACACAGTATAATGCCTCATTGTTGTCCCCTATACACAGTGTAATGCCCCATTGTTGTCCCCTATACACAGTGTAATGCCCCATTGTTGTCCCCTATACACAGTATAAGGCCTCATTGTTGTCCCCTATACACAGTGTAATGCCCCATTGTTGTCCCCTATGCACAGTGTAGTGCCCCATTGTTGTCCCCTATACACAGTGTAGTGCCCCATTGTTGTCCCCTATACAGTGTAATGCCCCATTGTTGTCCCCTATACACAGTGTAATGCCCCATTGTTGTCCCCTATACAGTGTAATGCCCCATTGTTGTCCCCTATACAGTGTAATGCCCCATTGTTGTCCCCTATACACAGTGTAATGCCCCATTGTTGTCCCCTATACAGTGTAATGCCCCATTGTTGTCCCCTATACAGTGTAATGCCCCATTGTTGTCCCCTATACACAGTGTAATGCCCCATTGTTGTCCCCTAAACACAGTGTAATGCCCCATTGTTGTCCCCTATACACAGTGTAATGCCCCATTGTTGTCCCCTAAACACAGTGTAATGCCCCATTGTTGTCCCCTATACAGTATAATGCCCCATTGTTGTCCCCTATACACAGTGTAGTGCCCCATTGTTGTCCCCTATACACAGTGTAGTGCCCCATTGTTGTCCCCTATACACAGTGTAATGCCCCATTGTTGTCCCCTATACAGTGTAATGCCCCATTGTTGTCCCCTATACACAGTGTAATGCCCCATTGTTGTCCCCTATACACAGTGTAATGCCCCATTGTTGTCCCCTATACACAGTGTAATGCCCCATTGTTGTCCCCTATACACAGTGTAATGCCCCATTGTTGTCCCCTAAACACAGTGTAATGCCCCATTGTTGTCCCCTATACAGTATAATGCCCCATTGTTGTCCCCTATACACAGTGTAATGCCCCATTGTTGTCCCATAAACACAATGTAATGCCCCATTGTTGTCCCCTATACACAGTGTAATGCCCCATTGTTGTCCCCTATACACAGTGTAATGCCCCATTGTTGTCCCCTATACACAGTGTAATGCCCCATTGTTGTCCCATTATACACAGTGTAATGCCCCATTGTTGTCCCCTATACACAGTATAATGCCCCATTGTTGTCCCCTATACACAGTGTAATGCCCCATTGTTGTCCCCTATACACAGTGTAATGCCCCATTGTTGTCCCCTATACACAGTGTAATGCCCCATTGTTGTCCCCTATACACAGTGTAATGCCCCATTGTTGTCCCCTATACACAGTGTAATGCCCCATTGTTGTCCCCTATACACAGTGTAATGCCCCATTGTTGTCCCCTATACACAGTGTAATGCCCCATTGTTGTCCCCTATACACAGTGTAATGCCCCATTGTTGTCCCCTATACACAGTGTAATGCCCCATTGTTGTCCCCTATACAGTGTAATGCCCCATTGTTGTCCCCTATACAGTGTAATGCCCCATTGTTGTCCCCTATACACAGTGTAATGCCCCATTGTTGTCCCCTATACACAGTGTAATGCCCCATTGTTGTCCCCTATACACAGTGTAGTGCCCCATTGTTGTCCCCTATACACAGTGTAATGCCCCATTGTTGTCCCCTATACACAGTGTAATGCCCCATTGTTGTCCCCTATACACAGTGTAATGCCCCATTGTTGTCCCCTATACACAGTGTAATGCCCCATTGTTGTCCCCTATACACAGTGTAATGCCCCATTGTTGTCCCCTAAACACAATGTAATGCCCCATTGTTGTCCCCTATACACAGTGTAATGTCCCATTGTTGTCCCCTATACACAGTGTAATGCCCCATTGTTGTCCCCTATACACAGTGTAATGCCCCATTGTTGTCCCATTATACACAGTGTAATGCCCCATTGTTGTCCCCTATACACAGTATAATGCCCCATTGTTGTCCCCTATACACAGTGTAATGCCCCATTGTTGTCCCCTATACACAGTGTAATGCCCCATTGTTGTCCCCTATACACAGTGTAATGCCCCATTGTTGTCCCCTATACACAGTGTAATGCCCCATTGTTGTCCCCTATACACAGTGTAATGCCCCATTGTTGTCCCCTATACACAGTGTAATGCCCCATTGTTGTCCCCTATACAGTGTAATGCCCCATTGTTGTCCCCTATACAGTGTAATGCCCCATTGTTGTCCCCTATACACAGTGTAATGCCCCATTGTTGTCCCCTATACACAGTGTAATGCCCCATTGTTGTCCCCTATACACAGTGTAATGCCCCATTGTTGTCCCCTATACACAGTGTAATGCCCCATTGTTGTCCCCTATACACAGTGTAATGCCCCATTGTTGTCCCCTATACACAGTGTAATGCCCCATTGTTGTCCCCTATACACAGTGTAATGCCCCATTGTTGTCCCCTATACAGTGTAATGCCCCATTGTTGTCCCCTATACACAGTGTAATGCCCCATTGTTGTCCCCTATACACAGTGTAATGCCCCATTGTTGTCCCCTATACACAGTGTAATGCCCCATTGTTGTCCCCTATACACAGTGTAATGCCCCATTGTTGTCCCATTATACACAGTGTAATGCCCCATTGTTGTCCCCTATACACAGTATAATGCCCCATTGTTGTCCCCTATACACAGTATAATGCCCCATTGTTGTCCCCTATACACAGTGTAATGCCCCATTGTTGTCCCCTATACACAGTGTAATGCCCCATTGTTGTCCCCTATACACAGTGTAATGCCCCATTGTTGTCCCCTATACAGTGTAATGCCCCATTGTTGTCCCCTATACACAGTGTAATGCCCCATTGTTGTCCCCTATACACAGTGTAATGCCCCATTGTTGTCCCCTATACACAGTGTAATGCCCCATTGTTGTCCCCTATACAGTGTAATGCCCCATTGTTGTCCCCTATACAGTGTAATGCCCCATTGTTGTCCCCTATACACAGTGTAATGCCCCATTGTTGTCCCCTAAACACAGTGTAATGCCCCATTGTTGTCCCCTATACACAGTGTAATGCACCATTGTTGTCCCCTAAACACAGTGTAATGCCCCATTGTTGTCCCCTATACAGTATAATGCCCCATTGTTGTCCCCTATACACAGTGTAGTGCCCCATTGTTGTCCCCTATACACAGTGTAGTGCCCCATTGTTGTCCCCTATACACAGTGTAATGCCCCATTGTTGTCCCCTATACAGTGTAATGCCCCATTGTTGTCCCCTATACACAGTGTAATGCCCCATTGTTGTCCCCTATACACAGTGTAATGCCCCATTGTTGTCCCCTAAACACAGTGTAATGCCCCATTGTTGTCCCCTATACACAGTGTAATGCCCCATTGTTGTCCCCTATACACAGTGTAATGCCCCATTGTTGTCCCCTATACACAGTGTAATGCCCCATTGTTGTCCCATTATACACAGTGTAATGCCCCATTGTTGTCCCCTATACACAGTATAATGCCCCATTGTTGTCCCCTATACACAGTGTAATGCCCCATTGTTGTCCCCTATACACAGTGTAATGCCCCATTGTTGTCCCCTATACACAGTGTAATGCCCCATTGTTGTCCCCTATACAGTGTAATGCCCCATTGTTGTCCCCTATACACAGTGTAATGCCCCATTGTTGTCCCCTATACACAGTGTAATGCCCCATTGTTGTCCCCTATACACAGTGTAATGCCCCATTGTTGTCCCCTATACACAGTGTAATGCCCCATTGTTGTCCCATTATACACAGTGTAATGCCCCATTGTTGGCCCCTCTACACAGTATAATGCCCCATTGTTGTCCCCTATACACAGTATAATGCCCCATTGTTGTCCCCTATACACAGTGTAATGCCCCATTGTTGTCCCCTATACACAGTGTAATGCCCCATTGTTGTCCCCTATACAGTGTAATGCCCCATTGTTGTCCCCTATACAGTGTAATGCCCCATTGTTGTCCCCTATACACAGTGTAATGCCCCATTGTTGTCCCCTATACACAGTGTAATGCCCCATTGTTGTCCCCTATACAGTGTAATGCCCCATTGTTGTCCCCTATACAGTGTAATGCCCCATTGTTGTCCCCTATACACAGTATAATGCCCCATTGTTGTCCCCTATACACAGTGTAATGCCCCATTGTTGTCCCCTATACACAGTGTAATGCCCCATTGTTGTCCCCTATACACAGTGTAATGCCCCATTGTTGTCCCCTATACAGTGTAATGCCCCATTGTTGTCCCCTATACACAGTGTAATGCCCCATTGTTGTCCCCTATACACAGTGTAATGCCCCATTGTTGTCCCCTATACACAGTGTAATGCCCCATTGTTGTCCCCTATACACAGTGTAATGCCCCATTGTTGTCCCCTATACACAGTGTAATGCCCCATTGTTGTCCCCTATACACAGTGTAATGCCCCATTGTTGTCCCCTATACACAGTGTAATGCCCCATTGTTGTCCCCTATACACAGTGTAATGCCCCATTGTTGTCCCCTATACAGTGTAATGCCCCATTGTTGTCCCCTATACACAGTGTAATGCCCCATTGTTGTCCCCTATACACAGTGTAATGCCCCATTGTTGTCCCCTATACACAGTGTAATGCCCCATTGTTGTCCCCTATACACAGTGTAATTCCCCATTGTTGTCCCCTATACACAGTGTAATGCCCCATTGTTGTCCCCTATACACAGTGTAATGCCCCATTGTTGTCCCCTATACACAGTGTAATGCCCCATTGTTGTCCCCTATACACAGTGTAATGCCCCATTGTTGTCCCCTATACACAGTGTAATGCCCCATTGTTGTCCCCTATACACAGTGTAATGCCCCATTGTTGTCCCCTATACACAGTGTAATGCCCCATTGTTGTCCCCTATACACAGTGTAATGCCCCATTGTTGTCCCCTATACACAGTGTAATGCCCCATTGTTGTCCCCTATACACGGTATAATTGACCTACCATCAAGGTCCCAGGAACTGTGGTTATAACTGTAATTTTGTTTCTTTACATCTCCAAAACGCCACAAACTCTCCTGAAGAGCTATGCAATTAGTGAAACGCGTTGAGAGGGCTTAGTCATCCATTACTGAGTGGTGTGAACTGGAGCGTAGATAATACCAGGCTGTTTCATTGTATTGTAGACATTGATCAACCTGTGTTAGTATCTGGCGGTGGCCACATCCCGACCAGCCTAACATTGCTGCACACTTAGTCAAGGGCTTGTTGGCTGACACTGCTGGTATTTCTGGAGACGATCAGGGTATTCGTCCCTTTTGGCAGGAGGTGAAGTGTCTCATTATTCGAGGGGTTCCATTGGATTCTCTTACTTACCTGCTTAACCTTCCCCCCTCTCACCTTGGTAAGACACTTATTGCCTTACATTGGAAACGAACCTTGCCCCCCTCTGGCCTTGATTTGGTGGCTCGCCTTAAAGAAGTGCGTAGCATGGAGTCTCCGCCGGCCTCCCTTAACCACACCTTGGATGCATTTCAGGCTGTGTGGTCATCCTGGGACGCTTATTGTACTTTGAATGGTCTCTGATCCCCTCCCCCCAGTATATCACTGACCAGTATATACTTTGTGCTTTGGCCTTTGTACTGTCTGTTTCTGTACGTTGAAAACCTTTTCAATAAAAATTACAGTTGACAAAAAAAATAAAATACACAGAAGGCACCGAAGTGATTTGCCTGAGCCATGAATTCAAAATCTGCTATAAAAAAAAATGGTATTTTTGTACTCACCATAAAATCCTTTTCTCGTTGTATTCACTGGGGGACACAGCACCATGAGATATAGACCCGGCCACTAGGAGGTGACACTAGGAGAATGAAAAGCTGTCGGCCCCCCCTCATAGTCTATACCCTCTCACAGACAATGTACTCCGCCAGTGTGTAGGAGATAGGAGAGACACAAAAGAAAAAAAGAAGATGGAACCAACAACCACCACCAAGTCCTGAACCCGGGAAGAACAAACCAACCCTGGGAAGACACAACTATCAGGAAAACAAGGGAGGGATCTGAGTCCCCCAGTGAATACAACAAGAAAAGGATTTTACGGTGAGTACAAAAAAATCTCATTTTTTCGCTTACTTCACTGGGGGGGACAGCATTAGGGTGGGAAAACAGACAACCATGCGAACAACCCTGTGCACAGCCACTTGCAGAACCTTCCAATCCAAGCTGAAGCCACAGAATGGATCTGGTAAAACTTTGTGAAGGCGTGAATGAAAGCACCTTGCAGACCTGGGTGGCAGGAGCCTGATGCTGAATAGCCTAGGAAGCCCCGACAGACCTAGTAGAGTGAGCCAGCACACGGAAGGGCAGGTCCTTATCCTTAAGCCGATAGGCCTCCTTGATCACAGACCAAATCCATCTGGAGAGGGAAGCCTTGGAAGCAGCAGGCCCTTGCGAGGGCCCTCTGGGAGCACAAACAAAGCGTCTGAGCGACGGAAAGCTTCAGTGAGTGACAAGTAGATCCAAATCACACAGACAACGGCCAGGAAGTGAAGAGAACGCTCCGAAAGATACGTAGGATCAGGACAAAAATACGAGAGTGTCAACTGCAAGTGTTGGAGGGACCCGGGACCTGGCCATATAGAACTTGTGGTTCATGCGCCAGGCAAAGAGGTCGACGTCGGGTGAACCCCTCCAGAAGCACAGCTAGAGGAAGATTTCCTAATGAAGGGACCACTTGCCCGGGACAAGTATTTCTTGGCTTAGTCCGCCGCCCAGTTGTCTACGCCTGGACTGCCGAAAGACCCGGAACATGAAGCTCTGCCCACCTGAGAGAGCAAGAGGCCTCCAAAAAGGCCACATGGCTCCTGACGCTGTCCCCGTCGATCAGGTAGGCGACCGCAGTGGAGCTGTCAGTCTGGACTTGGACTGGACGCCCAATGAGACAGGGTCAGGAAGACGACCCTCTGTTCCAGTAGATTGATCTGGAGAGAGGATTCCACTGTGGATGAGAGGCCATTTACAGTCAAGACATCGAAGACCACTCCCCAGCCAGAAAGGCTGGTGTTGGTGGTGATCACCTGCAATGGATGGGGAGAAAGGACTTTCCCAGGGAAATTTCTGGGGAGGAGAGCCACCAGAGAAGCTCTCAATGGACCTAAAGAGGCAGACGAATTAAGCAGTCGAGGCTAGACGGAAGCCTGTCCTAACATGCCAGAATCATCAGCTGAAGAGGCTGCAAATGGAACTAGGCAAAGGGGACTGCCTCAAAGATCGAGATCATCGTGTCCAGGACCCCCATGCACAACCGAAAATAACAAGAACAGTTTCTCTGAAGGCAAGTCACACTGGACCGAAGGACCAGAATCTTGGGCTCTGGGAGGAGGATCTTGCTCTGGTGGGTGTCGAGAATCATTCCCAGAAATTCCATGCACTGATACGGCACAAGACAGGACTTATCCTTGTTGATGAGCCAGCCAAACTGAAGGAGGAGGTCCAAGGTGATCTGCAAGCTGGAGACGTTGTCCATCATGGAGGGAGCTTTGACAAGGAGGTCAACCAGGTGTGAATCCCAGCAACTCCACTGGAACAGAGGATGGCCATGAGGGACGCCATCAAGGTAAGGTGGAGGTAAGCATCGCAGATGTCAATGGGTGATAGAAATTCACTCTATTGGGAGGCTTTATTTGGAGGCCGATTTTGAGGTGGATTCAGCATCAAAATCCTCGCCAAAAAAATCTGTGTGAACTGACCCTTTCCTTCACCCTTACTGACCCTGGCCTCAGAGGTAAGCTTCTCTAAACCCTCCCTAAAAAGCTGGCCTCGTTCATCCCGGGAAAAGGGGAGAGCTACAACTGCCTTCTTGGAGGCGGCCTCAGTGTTCCAGAAACTAATCCAGACCGTACGACGGATAGCTACAGTGTTGGCAGCCACCTTGGCAGAACTGAGACTGAGGGAAAACTGAGGGACCGTCAGGGTTGCGGAAACCTTGGAAGGTGTTTTGTGTTGTCTACAATATTGAACTTTTCCACAATGTTTTAATTTTCTGAGAATTTTCTAACTTGGGACATGGATGTGGTTCTTGGGAGTGATACAACCTGACAGTGTGGCCTTCAGACAAGACAAGGTTGGGGGCCTCTTAAGAGATTTAGATATTTACAACCTCTATCTATCTACTCCTTACAGGAACCCGATGCAGGATGGAAACCGCAAACAAGACACACATAGACATGTTTTTGTTTTCAGGAATCACCGATGGTGTAATTCTGGCTCCGATTCTTTTCGTGTTCTTCTTGATGGTCTACTTGGTGACATTAGTAGGTAACATTGGTATGGTGGTTCTTGTCCTGCAAACCTCTAAGCTCCACACTCCTATGTACTTCTTCTTGTGTTTCCTCTCCATGGTGGACCTCACCTGCTCATCAGTTATAACTCCCAACATGCTTGTGGACCTTCTATCCATAAAGAAGACCATCTCATTTATTGGTTGTGCGCTACAATTCTTCTTCTTTGCTGCCATGGCAGCTACTGAAGCTATTCTTCTCTCCAGCATGTCCTATGACCGGTATGTGGCTATCTGCCACCCTCTCCATTACATCTTCATAATGACCAAGAAGAAATGTTGGTGTCTCGTCCTCTTCTCCTTCACTGTTGGCTTCTTGCAGTCATTGGCTCAGACTAGCTGTATGTTTAGTCTAGAGTTCTGTGGATCCAACCATATAGAGCACTTCTATTGTGATGTTTCTCCTCTGCTCAGACTGTCCTGCTCGGATACCTTCACCTGCAATATGGTGACCATTTTCATCATTTCAACGTGTAGCATCGGATCCTTCTTGACCATCTTGGTCTCGTATATATTCATTGTCTATTCCATCCTGCACATGAAGTCAGCTGAGGGCAGGCGGAAGGCCTTCACTACATGTTCTGCCCATCTCACATCAGTCTTCATCTTGTTCGGCTCGGTCTTCTTTGTCTATCTACGATCTCCCACCAGTGACTTTGGTAAACGGGACAAGGTGGCCTCGGTCTTCTATACAGTGATGATGCCTATGCTGAATCCACTTATCTACAGTGTAAGAAACCAGGAGGTGAAGAAGGTCCTCATGGTGGTAGTAGAGAGAACTGGAAAACTTGTCAATTGGAAGAAGACCACTCATCCACACTCGACCCTTCATATTCAGCCTCTTACCTCCAATGGTTGAACTGGATGGATTTATGGCTTTGGTCAATGCAGCCCCACTAATGTATAACCCGTAGATATGGGACACCATCCCTATTGACACTCCATGTAAGTCGTACAGATCCCGATCCCTGGATCTGAATGTGTCAATGAGCCTGCCCGATTATACAGGGAGATTCACCCAATATTCTGTAATAACTCTGGCCAGGACAAAGCAACCCGCAATGTGCTCCGCAGTATCAGGAGCATTGAACACGTTTTGGTGGTGATACAATATGCAATTTTGCCCTCTGACATGTTGAATAAGCGATCGCAGATTCCTGTGCTGGGTGTCCCAAAGGTTTATTGGTGACCGCAGGTCCTGGCGTGAAATGGGATCCAGGAACAACACTCTTTGGGGATACGACACGAAAACCACCAAATAGGTTCACATCACGAAGACGCTGCTTAATACTGTAGGAGAGGTCGAGTGACGGAGTGAAGGTGTACGGGGAGTGCCCTCCTGGAAGTTGGAAATGGAGGTAAAACATTGTGATAGCTGTCAGGCGCCAACTCATCACCCCGACACAGGGACCCCGGCTTGTTTGAGGCCACACATACTAAGGAGCACATCGCACGGTGTTTCGTTCACGTTGCTTCGTCCTAGTGAGAGTTGTTACAGAATATTCGGGGTCTCTTTCGAGTGAATCTCCTACAGTTAAGGAAGCAATAATGAGATACAGCGACACATACCAACCTGCTTGTTGATGGTTTCCAAATAATAACATTTGACCCCGGCCCAGAGACGCTCACTCCTGTATTTTAAGACGTTGTCAGGATTTCTGGCAATAAGCAGTTTTACAATCTATAGAGCTCTGGTGGGACAGAGTCAGAAATATCACCTCTGGGGTATTCTCACGTGTTTTTGGGGCTGCTTTGGGATTCTGGTTTACTATAATTCTGACTGAAGCTCCAGATTAAAGGAATAGCATTAAGAATTAAATCCGGCCCCAGAATCGGTCGTTGTCTTGGCGAGTCTCCTCAGTGCGACGATGACTATGGAGGGGATGACAATATTACATAGGAGGTTATTGGGGACACTGGACAATCGGGCGGAGGCTCTAGGACCCTGTTGGCATCTGTATACAAGATGAGATACAGCAGGACATGGAAGTATATACAGGCTCTGTACTGTATCCTGTGGGCTGTAGACCCTGCACACTTGTAGGTCGCCGACGTCCCAGCTGGTCCCCATGGTGGATAGATGATAAATCTGGTGACCGAGCAGGACCAGGAAGTGTTGTAATCTGATGGAGACATTCCTAGGAATACCTTGTGTGCGGGGGCGAGCATTATCCTACTGAAAAAATGGTATCAAGGAAGACAAGAGACGCCTTACACAGCTCCACATAGGGGGACATCACAAAGTTACCTTTCTAAGTCCGGGATCCCCGAGATTGTACCGATCTGCAGAATATCGGGAACGTGAAGCCGCACAGTGAAGTACAAGCTGTCCTGCAAAAAATAAGCCTCGTAGGGCTCTGCCAGCAGAAGGATAGGAAGGGTTAAGAAACAAATTTGGTGCAAAAGGGCTAAGGCCAGGGTTAGCGCTGTCAGTCTTAAAGGGGTTGGCCAGCAGTTAAAAATACCCATAACTGATCTGTCAGTAATTGATGATGGACCTGAAGGCTCCGGCCTGGTTATGACCCTCAGGTGATGTGACCTAAACCATCACTGACTGACTTCACTATAGTAAATAGGGGGGAGAACAAAGTTATTTTGACGCAACTCCAGCATACAATGTAAGATAAATCCCATTCCACAATGAATGGTCTCCCCACTGTGACTGTACAACACTCCTTTAGAGACCCTTTAGTGGAGAGGTCACACGGGCTCATCTTTGCCCCTTGTTCACAAGGTGGAGATCAACCTTCTGCTTTCGGAACAGGAGACACTGGATCTTATAAGAGCGCTTGTATTCCCCTTTCCGGTTTCACCACACTGCTAAGTTCTCGTTTAGTTTTCTGGTATCTTCAGGCCGGGATATGACAGAGGCCTCCGATGCTTCACATGGAAGGTTCTAGATAACAATGAGAAGGATTTATAGACCTGAAAGATCTGTGAACCATCTACTATAGAGAAGACTCCAGACCAGGCCATTCCAGGAGGACCAGCCAGAAGATGGTGGAAGACGTCTTTAAGAAGACAGAACTTCATTACAAGGCCTACAGTACAGAAAACCCCTGCAGAGGTCACAGTGCAGGAGGTGACCATTAGAGAGGGGGCCACACATGACATCTACATGGGAAAGTGCCAAAAAGAGACCACAAGTGACCAGGTAGAATGTAACACAACACAAGACATCTCTAAGGAGCCCAGAACTTCATCTTGGGCATTACAGGAAGCTGTCACCACTAAACAGGCCATAGTTCAGGGGGTGACCATTCGAGGTCAGGGTACATGTGATATCTAGATGTGCTAGTAGAAGGTAGAGGCCACCACTGTCCACGAGGGAAAGTTCAGAGCCAAGGAAGTCAGAAGACACTTCAAGGAAACCCAAACTTACACTTTGGGAACTACAAACAGTCTTACCACTACTCGGGTCACAGTGCAGAAGACTTCCATTAGAGAGAAGTATGTAAGTGATCTCTACACAGGGGAGCCACGACGAGACCACCACTGTCCAGTGCCAGTACCCAGGTCATGGTGCAAGGGCTGACCATCACAGATAAGGGCGCACATAACATCAAGATGGAGGCGCCCGACCCCTGTGTTCTTATCAGAGAAACCATCACAACTGGAAGTGAACCCCAAAGAGGAGGGAGGAAGTCAAGAAATGTCTGTTGGAGGTCGTGGCTGCCGATGGCCGAATATCACGGTTTATAGCCGGGGGGCACTTACTTTTTCCATGGAAGGAGATGACACATCGGGGTATTCTCTTATTCTCTTATGCAAATAAATGAAGTCAATTTTTTTCTTGTTAACTTCTAATAATAAAAAAATCTATTAAAAATAATAACCAGAGACGCTGAAGCTCGTCAGCCGGGATAATTGGCTTGTTTATAATTATCTGTAATTTATGGCAATTAACGAGAGACAGAAGAATATCCCCCTTCCCCCTCCCCGGGGGCCTGACTACTATAAGGAACCCAGGGATTACAGGGATAGCAGGTGAAGAGGACCCGGATGTCATGAGTCTGTGTCACACACGTAAGAAGCACACAGGTAAGAGACCCCTGACCCAACCCAACCCAACACCCACACAGGAAAGAGACCCCAACCCAACACCCACACAGGAGACCCCTGACCCAACACCCACACAGGAGACCCCTGACCCAACACCTACACAGGAGACCCCTGACCCAACACCCACACAGGAGACCCCTGACCCAACACCCACACAGGAGACCCCTGACCCAACACCCACACAGGAGACCCCTGACCCAACACCCACACAGGAGACCCCTGACCCAACACCCACACAGGAAAGAGACCCCTGACCCAACACCCACACAGGAAAGAGACCCCCAACCCAACACCCACACAGGAAAGAGACCCCAACCCAACACCCACACAGGAGACCCCTGACCCAACACCCACACAGGAGACCCCTGACCCAACACCCACACAGGAGACCCCTGACCCAACACCCACACAGGAAAGAGACCCCTGACCCAACACCCACACAGGAAAGAGACCCCAACCCAACACCCACACAGGAAAGAGACCCCTGACCCAACACCCACACAGGAAAGAGACCCCAACCCAACACCCACACAGGAGACCCCTGACCCAACACCCACACAGGAGACCCCTGACCCAACACCCACACAGGAGACCCCTGACCCAACACCCACACAGGAGACCCCTGACCCAACACCCACACAGGAAAGAGACCCCTGACCCAACACCCACACAGGAAAGAGACCCCCAACCCAACACCCACACAGGAAAGAGACCCCAACCCAACACCCACACAGGAGACCCCTGACCCAACACCCACACAGGAGACCCCTGACCCAACACCCACACAGGAGACCCCTGACCCAACACCCACACAGGAAAGAGACCCCTGACCCAACACCCACACAGGAAAGAGACCCCAACCCAACACCCACACAGGAAAGAGACCCCTGACCCAACACCCACACAGGAGACCCCTGACCCAACACCCACACAGGAAAGAGACCCCAACCCAACACCCACACAGGAAAGAGACCCCTGACCCAACACCCACACAGGAGACCCCTGACCCAACACCCACACAGGTAAGAGACCCCAACCTAACACCCACACAGGTAAGAGACCCCAACCCAACACCCACACAGGAAAGAGACCCCAACCCAACACCCACACAGGAAAGAGACCCCAACCCAACACCCACACAGGTAAGAGACCCCAACCCAACACCCACACAGGTAAGAGACCCCAACCCAACACCCACACAGGAAAGAGACCCCAACCCAACACCCACACAGGAAAGAGACCCCAACCCAACACCCACACAGGAAAGAGACCCCAACCCAACACCCACACAGGAGACCCCTGACCCAACACCCACACAGGTAAGAGACCCCAACCCAACACCCACACAGGTAAGAGACCCCAACCCAACACCCACACAGGAAAGAGACCCCAACCCAACACCCACACAGGAAAGAGACCCCAACCCAACACCCACACAGGAAAGAGACCCCAACCCAACACCCACACAGGTAAGAGACCCCAACCCAACACCCACACAGGAAAGAGACCCCTGACCCAACACCCACACAGGAAAGAGACCCCTGACCCAACACCCACACAGGAAAGAGACCCCAACCCAACACCCACACAGGAGACCCCTGACCCAACACCCACACAGGTAAGAGACCCCAACCCAACACCCACACAGGAAAGAGATCCCAACCCAACACCCACACAGGTAAGAGACCCCAACCCAACACCCACACAGGAAAGAGACCCCAACCCAACACCCACACAGGAGACCCCAACCCAACACCCACACAGGTAAGAGACCCCAACCCAACACCCACACAGGAAAGAGATCCCAACCCAACACCCACACAGGGAAGAGACCCCAACCCAACACCCACACAGGAAAGAGACCCCAACCCAACACCCACACAGGAAAGAGACCCCTGACCCAACACCCACACAGGTAAGAGACCCCAACCTAACACCCACACAGGTAAGAGACCCCAACCCAACACCCACACAGGAAAGAGACCCCAACCCAACACCCACACAGGAGACCCCAACCCAACACCCACACAGGTAAGAGACCCCAACCCAACACCCACACTGGTAAGAGATCCCAACCCAACACCCACACAGGAAAGAGACCCCAACCCAACACCCACACAGGAAAGAGACCCCAACCTAACACCCACACAGGTAAGAGACCCCAACCCAACACCCACACAGGAAAGAGACCCCAACCCAACACCCACACAGGAGACCCCAACCCAACACCCACACAGGTAAGAGACCCCAACCCAACACCCACACAGGAAAGAGATCCCAACCCAACACCCACACAGGAAAGAGACCCCAACCCAACACCCACACAGGTAAGAGACCCCAACCCAACACCCACACAGGAAAGAGACCCCAACCCAACACCCACACAGGAGACCCCAACCCAACACCCACACAGGTAAGAGACCCCAACCCAACACCCACACAGGAAAGAGATCCCAACCCAACACCCACACAGGGAAGAGATCCCAACCCAACACCCACACAGGGAAGAGACCCCAACCCAACACCCACACAGGAAAGAGACCCCAACCCAACACCCACACAGGAAAGAGACCCCTGACCCAACACCCACACAGGTAAGAGACCCCAACCTAACACCCACACAGGTAAGAGACCCCAACCCAACACCCACACAGGAAAGAGACCCCAACCCAACACCCACACAGGAGACCCCAACCCAACACCCACACAGGTAAGAGACCCCAACCCAACACCCACACTGGTAAGAGATCCCAACCCAACACCCACACAGGAAAGAGACCCCAACCCAACACCCACACAGGAAAGAGATCCCAACCCAACACCCACACAGGAAAGAGACCCCAACCCAACACCCACACAGGAAAGAGACCCCAACCTAACACCCACACAGGTAAGAGACCCCAACCCAACACCCACACAGGAAAGAGACCCCAACCCAACACCCACACAGGAGACCCCAACCCAACACCCACACAGGTAAGAGACCCCAACCCAACACCCACACAGGAAAGAGATCCCAACCCAACACCCACACAGGAAAGAGACCCCAACCCAACACCCACACAGGTAAGAGACCCCAACCTAACACCCACACAGGTAAGAGACCCCAACCCAACACCCACACAGGAAAGAGACCCCAACCCAACACCCACACAGGAGACCCCAACCCAACACCCACACAGGTAAGAGACCCCAACCCAACACCCACACAGGAAAGAGATCCCAACCCAACACCCACACAGGAAAGAGACCCCTGACCCAACACCTACACTGGTAAGAGTCCCCAAACCAACACCTACACAGGAAAGAGACCCCTGACTCAATACCCACACAGGAAAGAGACTCTCGACCCACCACCCACACTGGTAAGAGTCCCGAACCCAACACCTACACAGGAAAGAGACCCCAAACCAACACCCACAAAGGAAAGAGTCCCTAACCCAATACCTACACGGGAAAGAGACCCCTGACCCAACACCCACACAGGAAAGAGTCTCCAACTCAACACAGGAAAAAGACCCCTGACCCACCATCCACACCTTCTGTCTCTCCATGTCACCCCAGACAGACTGGATGATGATGAGATCAGGGCTATATCTGGGGGGCGGATCATCACTTCCAGGCTCCTCCACCAAGGGGCAAATATTGATGGGATTAGAGTTTTCTTTTGTTCAGTCACTTCATCCAATAGTCACCCAACACGTCGCCCACTCAGCTGAGAGTCACCCAAGTGACCTGACCCATCACAATGCTAAGCCCCACACATGGACAGATCTGATTTGTCATTTCCATCCTTACAGAGGTCAATGGAAGTCGCCAACCGGACACAAGTGATGTTATTCCTGTTTACAGGACTAACAGATAATGAGAAGCTCGTCCCGGTCCTCTTCATGCTCTTCTTGGTGGTCTACACAGTAACTGTCATGGGTAACGTTGGCATGGTGGCTATTGTGCATGGCACCGCCAGCCTCCATGGTCCCATGTACTACTTCTTGTCTTATCTCTCCATAGTTGACCTCTGCTACTCCTCAGTGGTGACCCCCAAGATGCTCTTCAACCTGCTTTCCAAGATGAAGTCTATCTCATTCCATGGTTGTGCCTTGCAGCTCTTCTTCTTTGCCGGCCTGGCAGTCACTGAAGCTCTCCTGCTCTCCAGTATGTCATACGACCGCTATGTCGCCATCTGTCATCCTCTCCATTACATCTCAATAATGACCAGGAGGAAATGTCTGGCTCTGGTTCTCCTCACCTCATCCATTGGCTTCTTGCAGTCAACAGTGCAAACCAGTTGTATATTCCACCTGCGATTCTGCGGGCCGAACCTTCTGGAGCACTTCTACTGCGACATCCCACCACTACTCAAGCTGTCTTGCTCTCGCACTCTTCTATGTGAAATGGTGACCATCTTCTTCACGTGTTCTTGTGGCATCGGCTCTATGGTGACGGTCTTGGTCTCGTACTCTCTAATAATCTCCTCCATTCTGAGGATGAAGTCTACAGAGGGTCGGAGGAAGGCCTTCAGTACATGTTCTTCCCATCTCACATGTGTCTCCATCTTCTACGGAACAGTCTTCTTCATCTACCTACGTCCTCCTGCCTCAGACTTTGGAAAACAAGACAAGGTGGTCTCGGTCTTCTACTCGGTCATGATACCAATGCTGAATCCTCTCATATACAGCTTAAGGAACCAGGAGGTGAAACGGGTGATTGTCGGGGTCATGCACAGATCTGGCTGAGAAATTCTGGGCTCACCGCACCTACAGGTATCCATGAAGAACTAACGCCACCCAAAAAGGGACTTAGTACAATATATATTGCAGCCGCATCCCCCTCCTCCTGTACAATGTATACTGCAGCCGCATCCCCCCTCCTCCCTGTACAATATATACTGCAGCCGCATCCCCCTCCTCCCTGTACAATATATACTGCAGCCGCATCCCCCTCCTCCCTGTACAATATATACTGCAGCCGCATCCCCCTCCTCCCTGTACAATATATACTGCAGCCGCATCCCCCCTCCTCCTGTACAATATATACTGCAGCCGCATCCCCCCTCCTCCTGTACAATATATACTGCAGCCGCATCCCCCTCCTCCTGTACAGTATATACTACAGCCACATCCCCCTCCTCCCTGTACAATATATACTGCAGCCGCATCCCCCCTCCTCCTGTACAATATATACTGCAGCCGCATCCCCCCTTCTCCTGTACAATATATACTACAGCCGCATCCCCCTCCTCCTGTACAATATATACTGCAGCCGCATCCCCCTCCTCCCTGTACAATATATACTGCAGCCGCATCCCCCCTCCTCCTGTACAATATATACTGCAGCCGCATCCCCCCCTCCTCCTGTACAATATATACTGCAGCCGCATCCCCCCCTCCTCCTGTACAATATATACTGCAGCCGCATCCCCCCTTCTCCTGTACAATATATACTGCAGCCGCATCCCCCCTCCTCCCTGTACAATATATACTGCAGCCGCATCCCCCCCTCCTCCTGTACAATATATACTGCAGCCGCATCCCCCCTCCTCCTGTACAATATATACTGCAGCCGCATCCCCCCTCCTCCCTGTACAATATATACTGCAGCCACATCCCCCCTCCTCCTGTACAATATATACTGCAGCCGCATCCCCCCTCCTCCTGTACAATATATACTGCAGCTGCATCCCCCCTCCTCCTGTACAATATATACTGCAGCCGCATCCCCCTCCTCCTGTACAATATATACTGCAGCCGCATCCCCCCTCCTCCTGTACAATATATACTGCAGCCGCATCCCCCCTCCTCCCTGTACAATATATACTGCAGCCGCATCCCCCTCCTCCCTGTACAATATATACTGCAGCCGCATCCCCCTCCTCCTGTACAATGTATACTGCAGCCGCATCCCCCTCCTCCTGTACAATATATACTGCAGCCGCATCCCCCCTCCTCCTGTACAATATATACTGCAGCCGCATCCCCCTCCTCCTGTACAGTATATACTACAGCCGCATCCCCCTCCTCCCTGTACAATATATACTGCAGCCGCATCCCCCCTCCTCCTGTACAATATATACTGCAGCCGCATCCCCCCTTCTCCTGTACAATATATACTACAGCCGCATCCCCCTCCTCCTGTACAATATATACTGCAGCCGCATCCCCCTCCTCCCTGTACAATATATACTGCAGCCGCATCCCCCCTCCTCCTGTACAATATATACTGCAGCCGCATCCCCCCCTCCTCCTGTACAATATATACTGCAGCCGCATCCCCCCCTCCTCCTGTACAATATATACTGCAGCCGCATCCCCCCTCCTCCTGTACAATATATACTGCAGCCGCATCCCCCCTCCTCCCTGTACAATATATACTGCAGCCGCATCCCCCCCTCCTCCTGTACAATATATACTGCAGCCGCATCCCCCCTCCTCCTGTACTATACTGCAGCCGCATCCCCCCTCCTCCTGTACAACATATATTGCAGCCGCATCCCCCCTCCTCCCTGTACAATATATACTGCAGCCACATCCCCCCTCCTCCTGTACAATATATACTGCAGCCGCATCCCCCCTCCTCCTGTACAATATATGCTGCAGCTGCATCCCCCCTCCTCCTGTACAATATATACTGCAGCCGCATCCCCCTCCTCCTGTACAATATATACTGCAGCCGCATCCCCCCTCCTCCTGTACAATATATACTGCAGCCGCATCCCCCCTCCTCCCTGTACAATATATACTGCAGCCGCATCCCCCTCCTCCCTGTACAATATATACTGCAGCCGCATCCCCCTCCTCCCTGTACAATATATACTGCAGCCGAACCCCCTCCTCCTGTACAATGTATACTGCAGCCGCATCCCCCTCCTCCTGTACAATATATACTGCAGCCGCATCCCCCCTCCTCCTGTACAATATATACTGCAGCCGCATCCCCCTCCTCCTGTACAGTATATACTACAGCCACATCCCCCTCCTCCCTGTACAATATATACTGCAGCCGCATCCCCCCTCCTCCTGTACAATATATACTGCAGCCGCATCCCCCCTTCTCCTGTACAATATATACTACAGCCGCATCCCCCTCCTCCCTGTACAATATATACTGCAGCCGCATCCCCCCTCCTCCTGTACAATATATACTACAGCCGCATCCCCCTCCTCCCTGTACAATATATACTGCAGCCGCATCCCCCTCCTCCTGTACAATATATACTGCAGCCGCATCCCCCCTCCTCCTGTACAATATATACTGCAGCCGCATCCCCCTCCTCCTGTACAGTATATACTACAGCCACATCCCCCTCCTCCCTGTACAATATATACTGCAGCCGCATCCCCCCTCCTCCTGTACAATATATACTGCAGCCGCATCCCCCCTCCTCCTGTACAATATATACTACAGCCGCATCCCCCTCCTCCCTGTACAATATATACTGCAGCCGCATCCCCCCTCCTCCTGTACAATATATACTACAGCCGCATCCCCCTCCTCCCTGTACAATATACACTGCAGCCGCATCCCCCTCCTCCTGTACAATATATACTGCAGCCGCATCCCCCTCCTCCCTGTACAATATATACTGCAGCCGAATCCCCCCTCCTCCTGTACAATATATACTGCAGCCGCATCCCCCCTCCTCCTGTACAATGTATACTGCAGCCGCATCCCCCTCCTCCTGTACAGTATATACTACAGCCGCATCCCCCTCCTCCCTGTACAATATATACTGCAGCCGCATCCCCCCTCCTCCTGTACAATATATACTGCAGCCGCATCCCCCCTTCTCCTGTACAATATATACTACAGCCGCATCCCCCTCCTCCTGTACAATATATACTGCAGCCGCATCCCCCTCCTCCCTGTACAATATATACTGCAGCCGCATCCCCCCTCCTCCTGTACAATATATACTGCAGCCGCATCCCCCCCTCCTCCTGTACAATATATACTGCAGCCGCATCCCCCCCTCCTCCTGTACAATATATACTGCAGCCGCATCCCCCCTCCTCCTGTACAATATATACTGCAGCCGCATCCCCCCTCCTCCCTGTACAATATATACTGCAGCCGCATCCCCCCCTCCTCCTGTACAATATATACTGCAGCCGCATCCCCCCTCCTCCTGTACTATACTGCAGCCGCATCCCCCCTCCTCCTGTACAACATATATTGCAGCCGCATCCCCCCTCCTCCCTGTACAATATATACTGCAGCCACATCCCCCCTCCTCCTGTACAATATATACTGCAGCCGCATCCCCCCTCCTCCTGTACAATATATGCTGCAGCTGCATCCCCCCTCCTCCTGTACAATATATACTGCAGCCGCATCCCCCTCCTCCTGTACAATATATACTGCAGCCGCATCCCCCCTCCTCCTGTACAATATATACTGCAGCCGCATCCCCCCTCCTCCCTGTACAATATATACTGCAGCCGCATCCCCCTCCTCCCTGTACAATATATACTGCAGCCGCATCCCCCTCCTCCCTGTACAATATATACTGCAGCCGAACCCCCTCCTCCTGTACAATGTATACTGCAGCCGCATCCCCCTCCTCCTGTACAATATATACTGCAGCCGCATCCCCCCTCCTCCTGTACAATATATACTGCAGCCGCATCCCCCTCCTCCTGTACAGTATATACTACAGCCACATCCCCCTCCTCCCTGTACAATATATACTGCAGCCGCATCCCCCCTCCTCCTGTACAATATATACTGCAGCCGCATCCCCCCTTCTCCTGTACAATATATACTACAGCCGCATCCCCCTCCTCCCTGTACAATATATACTGCAGCCGCATCCCCCCTCCTCCTGTACAATATATACTACAGCCGCATCCCCCTCCTCCCTGTACAATATATACTGCAGCCGCATCCCCCTCCTCCTGTACAATATATACTGCAGCCGCATCCCCCCTCCTCCTGTACAATATATACTGCAGCCGCATCCCCCTCCTCCTGTACAGTATATACTACAGCCACATCCCCCTCCTCCCTGTACAATATATACTGCAGCCGCATCCCCCCTCCTCCTGTACAATATATACTGCAGCCGCATCCCCCCTCCTCCTGTACAATATATACTACAGCCGCATCCCCCTCCTCCCTGTACAATATATACTGCAGCCGCATCCCCCCTCCTCCTGTACAATATATACTACAGCCGCATCCCCCTCCTCCCTGTACAATATACACTGCAGCCGCATCCCCCTCCTCCTGTACAATATATACTGCAGCCGCATCCCCCTCCTCCCTGTACAATATATACTGCAGCCGAATCCCCCCTCCTCCTGTACAATATATACTGCAGCCGCATCCCCCCTCCTCCTGTACAATGTATACTGCAGCCGCATCCCCCTCCTCCTGTACAATATATACTGCAGCCGCATCCCCCTCCTCCCTGTACAATATATACTGCAGCCGCATCCCCCTCCTCCTGTACAATATATACTGCAGCCGCATCCCCCCCTCCTCCTGTACAATATATACTGCAGCCGTATCCCCCTCCTCCCCGTACAATATATACTGCAGCCGCATCCCCCTCCTCCCTGTACAATATATACTGCAGCCGCGTCCCCCTCCTCCTGTACAATATATACTGCAGCTGCATCCCCCTCCTCCTGTACAATATATACTGCAGCCGCATCCCCCCTCCTCCTGTACAATATATACTGCAGCTGCATCCCCCCTCCTCCTGTACAATATATACTGCAGCCGCATCCCTCTCCTCCTGTACAATATATACTGCAGCCGCATCCCTCTCCTCCTGTACAATATATACTGCAGCCGCATCCCCCCTCCTCCTGTACAATATATACTGCAGCCGCATCCCCCTCCTCCTGTACAATATATACTGCAGCTGCATCCCCCTCCTCCTGTACAATATATACTGCAGCCGCATGCCCCCTCCTCCTGTACAATATATACTGCAGCCGCCTCCCCCTCCTCCCTGTACAATATATACTGCAGCCACATCCCCCCTCCTCCTGTACAATATATACTGCAGCCGCATCCCCCCTCCTCCTGTACAATATATACTGCAGCCGCATCCCCCTCCTCCTGTACAATATATACTGCAGCCGCATCCCCCCTCCTCCTGTACAATATATACTGCAGCTGCATCCCCCCTCCTCCTGTACAATATATAATGCAGCCGCATCCCTCTCCTCCTGTACAATATATACTGCAGCTGTATACCCCTCCTCCCTGTACAATATATATTGCAGCCGCATCCCCCCTCCTCTCTGTACAATATATACTGCAGCCGCATCCCCCCTCCTCCTGTACAATATATACTGCAGCCGCATCCCCCCTCCTCCTGTACAATATATACTGCAGCCGCATCCCTCTCCTCCTGTACAATATATACTGCAGCTGTATACCCCTCCTCGCTGTACAATATATACTGCAGCCGCATCCCCCTCCTCCCCGTACAATATATACTGCAGCCGTATCCCCCTCCTCCTGTACAATATATACTGCAGCCGCATCCCCCTCCTCCTGTACAATATATACTGCAGCCGCATCCCCCCTCCTCCTGTACAATATATACTGCAGCCGCATACCCCTCCTCCCTGTACAATATATAGTGCAGCCGCATCCCCCCTCCTCCTGTACAATATATACTGCAGCCACATCCCCCTCCTCCTGTACAATATATACTGCAGTCGCATCCCTCCTCCTCCTGTACAATATATATACTGCAGCCGCATCCCCCTCCTCCTGTACAACATATACTGCAGCCGTGTCCCCCTCCTCCCTGTACAATATATATTGCAGACTCCTCCTCCTTGTACAATAAATACTGCAGACTCCTCCTCCCTGTACAATACTGCAGACTCCTCCTCCCTGTACAATAAATACGGCAGCCGCATCCCCCTCCTCCTGTACAATATATACTGCAGCCGCATCCCCCCTCCTCCTGTACAATATATACTGCAGCTGCATCCCCCCTCCTCCTGTACAATATATACTGCAGCCGCATCCCTCTCCTCCTGTACAATATATACTGCAGCCGCATCCCCCCTCCTCCTGTACAATATATACTGCAGCCGCATCCCCCTCCTCCTGTACAATACATACTGCAGCCGCATCCCCCTCCTCCCTGTACAATACATACTGCAGCCGCATCCCCCTCCTCCCTGTACAATATATACTGCAGACTCCACCTGTACAATATATACTGCAGCCGCATCCCCCTCCTCCCTGTACAATATATACTGCAGCCGCATCCCCCTCCTCCCTGTACAATATATACTGCAGCCGCATCCCCCTCCTCCTGTACAATATATACTGCAGCCGCATCCCCCCTCCTCCGGTACAATATATACTGCAGCCGCATCCCCCCATCTCCGGTACAATATATACTGCAGCCGCATCCCTCTCCTCCTGTACAATATATACTGCAGCCGCATCCCTCTCCTCCTGTACAATATATACTGCAGCTGTATACCCCTCCTCCCTGTACAATATATATTGCAGCCGCATCCCCCCTCCTCTCTGTACAATATATACTGCAGCCGCATCCCCCCTCCTCCTGTACAATATATACTGCAGCCGCATCCCCCCTCCTCCAGTACAATATATACTGCAGCCGCATCCCTCTCCTCCTGTACAATATATACTGCAGCCGCATCCCCCCTCCTCCTGTACAATATATACTGCAGCCGCATCCCCCCTCCTCCTGTACAATATATACTGCAGCCGCATCCCCCCTCCTCCTGTACAATATATACTGCAGCCGCATCCCCCTCCTCCTGTACAATACATACTGCAGCCGCATCGCCCTCCTCCCTGTACAATACATACTGCAGCCGCATCCCCCTCCTCCCTGTACAATATATACTGCAGACTCCACCTGTACAATATATACTGCAGCCGCATCCCCCTCCTCCCTGTACAATATATACTGCAGCCGCATCCCCCTCCTCCCTGTACAATATATACTGCAGCCGCATCCCCCTCCTCCTGTACAATATATACTGCAGCCGCATCCCCCCTCCTCCGGAACAATATATACTGCAGCCGCATCCCCCCATCTCCGGTACAATATATACTGCAGCCGCATCCCTCTCCTCCTGTACAATATATACTGCAGCCGCATCCCTCTCCTCCTGTACAATATATACTGCAGCTGTATACCCCTCCTCCCTGTACAATATATATTGCAGCCGCATCCCCCCTCCTCTCTGTACAATATATACTGCAGCCGCATCCCCCCTCCTCCTGTACAATATATACTGCAGCCGCATCCCCCCTCCTCCAGTACAATATATACTGCAGCCGCATCCCTCTCCTCCTGTACAATATATACTGCAGCCGCATCCCCCCTCCTCCTGTACAATATATACTGCAGCCGCATCCCCCCTCCTCCTGTACAATATATACTGCAGCCGCATCCCAGCCGCATCCCCCCTCCTCCTGTACAATATATACTGCAGCCGCATCCCCCCTCCTCCCTGTACAATATATACTGCAGCCGCATCCCCCTCCTCCCCGTACAATATATACTGCAGCCGTATCCCCCTCCTCCTGTACAATATATACTGCAGCCGCATCCCCCCTCCTCCTGTACAATATATACTGCAGCCGTATCCCCCTCCTCCCTGTACAATATATACTACTGCCGCATCCCCCTCCTCCCTGTACAATATATACTGCAGCCGCATCCCCCCATCTCCGGTACAATATATACTGCAGCCGCATCCCCCCTCCTCCTGTACAATATATACTGCAGCCGCATCCTCCTCCTCCTGTACAATATATATTGCAGCCGCTTCCCCCCTCCTCTCTGTACAATATATACTGCAGCCGCATCCCCCCTCCTCCTGTACAATATATAGATGCAGCCGCATCCCCCCTCCTCCAGTACAATATATACTGCAGCCGCATCCCCCCTCCTCCTGTACAATATATACTGCAGCCGCATCCCCCCTCCTCCTGTACAATATATACTGCAGCCGCATCCCCCCTCCTCCTGTACAATATATTCTGCAGCCGCATCCCCCCTCCTCCTGTACAATATATACTGCAGCCGCATCCCCCCTCCTCCAGTACAATATATACTGCAGCCGCATCCCCCTCCTCCTGTACAATATATACTGCAGCCGCATCCCTCCTCCTCCTGTACAATATATACTGCAGCCGCATCCCCCCTCCTCCTGTACAATATATACTGCAGCCGCATCCCCCTCCTCCTGTACAATATATACTGCAGCCGCATCCCCCTCCTCCTGTACAATATATACTGCAGCCGCATCCCCCTCGTCCTGTACAATATATACTGCAGCCGTGTCCCCCTCCTCCCTGTACAATATATATTGCAGACTCCTCCTCCTTGTACAATAAATACTGCAGACTCCTCCTCGTACAATATACTGCAGACTCCTCCTCCTTGTACAATAAACACTGCAGACTCCTCCTCCTGGTAGAAATGTTTATTCAGCAGTAAATAAAATATTCTTACAAATCTTCCTATTTACAGAATTTACAGCTCTGCAGAGCGTCACACCGTCCACTTCAGACACCTGAAACAACAGACAAGAAGGGGTTAAGAGGGCGGAGCAGCCAAATGGGAGGAGACATAGGGGATGAGGGCGGAGCTTCCTGACCTGGTCTCCTGGTGCGTCCCCAGACACTTCACACAGCAATAGCGCGCCCCGCAGGACACACAGCAGTAGTGGGAGGGGAAGCCGCACACAGAGCAGAAGTGACGCTGAGGGAAGTTGGAGGGAGGGGCACAAGCGGTCAGGTAGTTGGGGCCCTCCGAGGTGCTCAGGTTCTGGAAGAGAGGGGATATGTCAAAGATAGACTGCCCCGCCCTCTGCAGGGGTTAGAGAGGAGGAGCTAGGAGCATGCCCCGCCCCCTGCAGGGGATAGAGAGGAGGAACTAGGAACATGCCCCGCCCTCTGCAGGGGTTAGAGAGGAGG
The DNA here is from genome assembly GCF_031893055.1 of Leptodactylus fuscus. Taxonomy (NCBI): domain Eukaryota; kingdom Metazoa; phylum Chordata; class Amphibia; order Anura; family Leptodactylidae; genus Leptodactylus; species Leptodactylus fuscus. The sequence goes on along the minus strand of NC_134269.1, from coordinate 252,019 downwards.
AGCTAGGAGCATGCCCCGCCCCCTGCAGGGGATAGAGAGGAGGAACTAGGAACATGCCCCGCCCCCTGCAGGGTGATACAGGGGTGGAGCTAGGAGCCTGCCCCACCCCCTGCAGGGTGGGGATAGAGAGGAGGAGCTAGGAGCATGCCCCGCCCCCTGCAGGGGATAGAGAGGAGGAGCTATCAGCCTGCCCTGCCCCCTGCAGGGTGATACAGAGGAGGAGCTATGAGCCCACCCCGCCCCCTGCAGGGGATAGAGAGGAGGAGCTAGGAACATGCCCCGCCCCCTACAGGGTGACATGGTGACCCACCTGCTCCTCTAGTAGGGCCTGGAAGTTCTTGCGGAATCTCAGCTTGAAGTGATCTCCTCGCGTCTTCTTCTTCTTCTTCCCTATAAGATAAATGGGGTGTTGTTATTCCTCCCTCCAGCACCGGGGGCAGCAGTGATCTCCTCACAGTGACCATGACAACCAGCCAGACCACACCCAAGAGTAATACCGACCACACCCCCAGATAAATAGACCACACCCTCAGAGCAATACAGACCACACCCACACAGTAATACAGACCACTCCCCCACAGTAATACCGACCACACCCCCACAGTAATACAGACCACACCCCCACAGTAATACAGACCACACCCCCACAGTAATACCGACCACACCCCCACAGTAATACAGACCACACCCCCACAGTAATACAGACCACTCCCCCACAGTAATACAGACCACTCCCCCACAGTAATACAGACCACTCCCCCACAGTAATACAGACCACACCCCAGAGTAATACAGACCACACCCCCACAGTAATACAGACCACACCCCACAGTAATACAGACCACTCCCCCACAGTAATACAGACCACACCCCCACAGTAATACAGACCACTCCCCCACAGTAATACAGACCACACCCCCACAGTAATACAGACCACTCCCCCACAGTAATACAGACCACACCCCCACAGTAATACAGACCACACCCCCACAGTAATACAGACCACACCCCCACAGTAATACAGACCACTCCCCCACAGTAATACAGACCACACCCCCACAGTAATACAGACCACACCCCACAGTAATACAGACCACACCCCCACAGTAATACAGACCACTCCCCCACAGTAATACAGACCACACCCCAGAGTAATACAGACCACACCCCCACAGTAATACAGACCACACCCCCACAGTAATACAGACCACTCCCCCACAGTAATACAGACCACTCCCCCACAGTAATACAGACCACACCCCCACAGTAATACAGACCACACCCCCACAGTAATACAGACCACACCCCCACAGTAATACAGACCACTCCCCCACAGTAATACAGACCACTCCCCCACAGTAATACAGACCACACCCCCACAGTAATACAGACCACTCCCCCACAGTAATACAGACCACACCCCAGAGTAATACAGACCACACCCCCACAGTAATACAGACCACACCCCCACAGTAATACAGACCACTCCCCCACAGTAATACAGACCACACCCCAGAGTAATACAGACCACACCCCCACAGTAATACAGACCACTCCCCCACAGTAATACAGACCACTCCCCCACAGTAATACAGACCACACCCCCACAGTAATACAGACCACTCCCCCACAGTAATACAGACCACACCCCCACAGTAATACAGACCACACCCCCACAGTAATACAGACCACACCCCCACAGTAATACCGACCACTCCCCCACAGTAATACAGACAACTCCCCCACAGTAATACAGACCACACCCCCACAGTAATACAGACCACACCCCCACAGTAATACAGACCACACCCCCACAGTAATACAGACCACACCCCCACAGTAATACAGACCACACCCCCACAGTAATACCGACCACTCCCCCACAGTAATACAGACCACACCCCCACAGTAATACAGACCACTCCCCCACAGTAATACAGACCACACCCCCACAGTAATACAGACCACACCCCCACAGTAATACAGACCACTCCCCCACAGTAATACAGACCACACCCCCACAGTAATCCAGACCACGCCCACTACACAGGCCCCTCCCCATCACTGACCTGTCTCGTTCTCGTCATCAAACTGGGGCAGTCTCTTGAGCTGGGGGAGGTTGTTGTGCGGATCGTCCTGGAAATTGTCCTTCTCCAAAGCCTCCAACTGACGGCACAGGCGGCGCTGCCGGGTGGCCGTATCTAAGACCCTCCGCTGAGAGGGGTCATTAGAGCGGACTGAGGGGACAGGAGGGATTAGATACAGCAGAGAGCACCACACAGGAGGGATTAGATATAGCAGAGAGTATAACACAAGAGGGATTAGATACAGCAGAGAGCAACACACAGGAGGGATTAGATACAGCAGAGAGTATAACACAAGAGGGATTAGATACAGCAGAGAGCAACACACAGGAGGGATTAGATACAGCAGAGAGTACCACACAGGAGGGATTAGATACAGCAGAGAGTACCACACAGGAGGGATTAGATACAGCAGAGAGTAACACACAGGACAGGATTAGATACAGCAGAGAGTACCACACAGGAGGGATTAGATACAGCAGAGAGTACCACACAGGAGGGATTAGATACAGCAGAGAGCACCACACAGGAGGGATTAGATACAGGAGAGAGTACCACACAGGAGGGATTAGATACAGCAGAGAGAACCACACAGGAGGGATTAGATATAGCAGAGAGCACCACACAGGAGGGATTAGATACAGCAGAGAGTACCATACAGGAGGGATTAGATACAGCAGAGAGTACCATACAGGAGGGATTAGATACAGCAGAGAGCACCACACAGGAGGGATTAGATACATCAGAGAGTACCACACAGGAGGGATTAGATACAGCAGACAGTACCACACAGGAGGGATTAGATACAGCAGAGAGCACCACACAGGAGGGATTAGATACAGCAGAGAGTACAACACAGGAGGGATTAGATACAGCAGAGAGTACAACACAGGACAGGATTAGATACAGCAGACAGTATCACACAGGAGGGATTAGATACAGCAGAGAGTACCATACAGGAGGGATTAGATACAGCAGACAGTATCACACAGGTGAGGATTAGATACAGCAGACAGTATCACACAGGATAGGATTAGATACAGCAGACAGTATCACACAGGAGGGATTAGATACAGCAGAGTATCACACAGGAGAGATTAGATACAGCAGAGAGCACCACACAGGAGGGATTAGATACAGCAGAGAGTACCACACAGGAGGGATTAGATACAGCAGAGAGTAACACACAGGAGGGATTAGATACAGCAGAGAGCACAACACAGGAGGGATTAGATACAGCAGAGAGTACAACACAGGACAGGATTAGATACAGCAGACAGTATCACACAGGAGGGATTAGATACAGCAGACAGTATCACACAGGAGAGGATTAGATACAGCAGACAGTATCACACAGGAGGGATTAGACACAGCAGACAGTATCACACAGGAGAGGATTAGATACAGCAGACAGTATCACAGAGGAGGGATTAGATACAGCAGACAGTATCACACAGGAGGGATTAGATACAGCAGAGAGCACAACACAGGAGGGATTAGATACAGCAGAGAGTAACACACAGGAGGGATTAGATACAGCAGAGAGTAACACACAGGAGGGATTAGATACAGCAGAGAGCACAACACAGGAGGGATTAGATACAGCAGACAGTATCACACAGGAGGGATTAGATACAGCAGAGAGTATCACACAGGAGGGATTAGATACAGCAGAGAGTACAACACAGGAGGGATTAGATACAGCAGACAGTACCACACAGGAGGGATTAGATACAGCAGACAGTACCACACAGGAGAGATTAGATACAGCAGACAGTACCACACAGGAGGGATTAGATACAGCAGACAGTATCACACACGATAGGATTAGATACAGCAGACAGTAGCACACAGGAGGGATTAGATACAGCTCAGTATCACACAGGATAGGATTAGATACAGCACAGTATCACACAGGATCGGATTAGATACAGCACAGTATCACACAGGATAGGATTAGATACAGCACAGTATCACACAGGATAGGATTAAATACAGCAGACAGTATTACACAGGATAGGATTAGATACAGCAGACAGTAGCACACAGGAGGGATTAGATACAGCAGACAGTATCACACAGGAGGGATTAGATACAGCAGAGAGTACAACACAGGAGGGATTAGATACAGCAGACACTACCAGACAGGAGAGATTAGATACAGCAGACAGAATCACACAGGAGGGATTAGATACAGGAGACAGTACCACACAGGATAGGATTAGATACAGCAGACAGTATCACACAGGGTAGGATTAGATACAGCAGACAGTATCACACAGGAAGGATTAGATACAGCAGAGAGTATCACACAGGAGGGATTAGATACAGCAGACAGTATCACACAGGATAGGATTAGATACAGCAGACAGTATCACACAGGATAGGATTAGATACAGCAGACAGTAGCACACAGGAGGGATTAGATACAGCTCAGTATACAGTATCACACAGGATAGGATTAGATACAGCACAGTATCACACAGGATCGGATTAGATACAGCACATTATCACACAGGATAGGATTAGATACAGCAGACAGTATCACACAGGATAGGATTAGATACAGCAGACAGTATCACACAGGATAGGATTAGTAGCACACAGGAGGGATTAGATACAGCAGACAGTAGCACACAGGAGGGATTAGATACAGCAGACAGTATCACACAGGATAGGATTAGATACAGCAGACAGTATCACACAAGATATGATTAGATACAGCAGACAGTATCACACAGGATAGGATTAGATACAGCAGACAGTATCACACAGGATAGGATTAGTAGCACACAGGAGGGATTAGATACAGCAGACAGTACCACACAGGATAGGATTAGATACAGCAGACAGTATCACACAGGAGGGATTAGATACAGCAGACAGTATCACACAGGAGGGATTAGATACAGCAGACAGTACCACACAGGATAGGATTAGATACAGCAGACAGTACCACACAGGAGGGATTAGATACAGCAGACAGTATCACACAGGAGGGATTAGATACAGCAGACAGTATCACACAGGTGAGGATTAGATACAGCAGAGTGTGACACAGGATAGGATTAGATACAGCAGACAGTACCACACAGGATAGGATTAGATACAGCAGACAGTATTACACAGGGTAGGATTAGATACAGCAGAGTGTATCACACAGGATATGATTAGATACAGCAGACAGTATCACACAGGATAGGATTAGATACAGCAGACAGTATCACACAGGGTAGGATTAGATACAGCAGACAGTATCACACAGGATAGGATTAGATACAGCAGACAGTATCACACAGGAGGGATTAGATACAGCAGACAGTATCACACAGGATAGGATTAGATACAGCAGACAGTATCACACAGGAGGGATTAGATACAGCAGAGTATCACACAGGAGGGATTAGATACAGCAGACAGTACCACACAGGATAGGATTAGATACAGCAGACAGTATCACACAGGATAGGATTAGATACACAGCTGAGGACATGACGTGCACTGTAATGAGCTTTGTTTCTCTCCCTGTATCACACATGAGGGGCTTAGATACACTACTGATCACGTGACGTTATTATTGCTGACCTCTGACCCCTCACGTGACTCTTGTGTCTCCTATAACCCCGGGGCCGGGTCTCCGCCCTGAGGCTCGCTCAGTAACCCCTTCACTGCCGCTCCCGGTCTCACCTGACGGTTTCTTCTCCTGCATGCCGGTTCTTCTCTCCCGTCTCTCGGTCCTTCCAAACCACCCGGCAATTCACACTGCGCATGCTCGGGATGAAATCCTCACGACAGGAGCTTACTGCGCAGGTGTAAAACGCGTTATCCAACATGAAAAGAGCGCATGCGTGTACAAGCGGCGGGACCAGAGCCCTGATGTCTGCTACAAACTGACGATCTGCCGCGCAACCACTAGAGGGCGGCAAAGACCGGACATCACCGGCAGCGGCTACACGCGGCTCCGGACACACAGAAGATGCGGCTTTTTTTTTCTGTTTTTGCGTTTTTTTACTGCGATTTGGCAGTCGAAAGCCAGAGAATACCGCACTGACAAACCGGCAGAGCTGTGTGGTAGGAGAGGGTTAATAATCCCCCAGCTAGTCCTACACAGCAACCAATCAGAGCACAGCTCTCATCACAACCAATCAGAACACAGCTCACATCACAACCAATCAGAGCACAGCTTTCATCACAACCAATCAGAACACAGCTCTCATCTTGTTAGCGCCATATCAGGACACGACCTCCCACTTTGGGCGGGGTTTCTTGGCGCCCGTTTCCCCTCTGCACTGTCCGTATTTTTGGGGACTGTTACAGATGTGTCTGGCCTCGCCCAGGACCGTCCACAAACCCCCCATTAGCGCCCCCTGTGGGACATATCTGTGGCCGCCATGTTTGCTGTGACGTCTGTTCCCTCTGGGCGCGGTTACGTTTTTTACATAAGGTTTGACCTTCGTGTATTGGGCGGTGGCCGGGGGTCTTGTGTTTTCACTACTTGGGGGTATATTCCGTAGATTTTGTGCGTCTTCTGGTGATGTGACTCGCGCTCATATTACTCTGCAGTTTACCTCTTGTCTCTCTTTGAGATACGTCACCACTAGTGACTGCTCATTCAGTATTATTTGTGTAATGACAGTCACCTCTATTACAGAAGTGTCTGACCCCTGTATAAGCAATGCCGCCCCTGCTACCTCTTGTGTCACCCCCTCTACCTCATAGATTGTAAGCTCTTTTGAGCAGGGCCCTCAGTCCCATTGTGTGAAGTGACTTTCTTTGTTATGTATGTCTGTATCTGAACCCTACAAATTGTACAGTGCTGCCGAATATGTTGGCGCTATATAAATAAAATGTATTATTATTATACGTCGCTGTTCACATGGCGGTAACTGGAAAACCCATCACATATGACAGAGCGCAGCACAGGTAGATGAGGGGTCGCCTGTGGACACCCCATTATTAGGCAGCCCCTCCATGGCCTCCTGTGCTGTCTGTCCACATGGCAACACCCCCATAGCTGTATGGGACAGGAGGATGGCGCCATTATGGATACACAATGCAGAGAGATCCGTGATGACTCCCCCCACCCCCATTGATTTGGAGCGCACGGGAGGGATTTAGGGGAAGCGACCCCACATATAACCATGAGAGGGCATCAGTAAATAATACTGTGTGCAGGGGCCACTATGGGACATAATACGGTGTGCAGGGGCCACTATGGGACATAATACTGTGTACAGGGGCCACTATGGGACATAATACTGTGTGCAGGGGCCACTATGGGACATAATACTGTGTGCAGGGGCCACTATGGGGGATAATACTGTGTGCAGGGGCCACTATGGGACATAATACTGTGTGCAGGGGCCACTATGGGACATAATACTGTGTGCAGGGGCCACTATTGGCTATAATACTGTGTGCAGGGGCCACTATGGGGACATAATACTGTGTGCAGGGGCCACTATGGGACATAATACTGTGTGCAGGGGCCACTATGGGGGATAATACTGTGTGCAGGGGCCACTATGGGACATAATACTGTGTGCAGGGGCCACTATGGGACATAATACTGTGTGCAGGGGCCACTATGGGACATAATACTGTGTGCAGGGGCCACTATGAGGAATAATACTGTGTGCAGGGGCCACTATGGGACATAATACTGTGTGCAGGGGCCACTATGGGACATAATACTGTGTGCAGGGGCCACTATGGGGGATAATACTGTGTGCAGGGGCCACTATGGGACATAATACTGTGTGCAGGGGCCACTATGGGACATAATACTGTGTGCAGGGGCCACTATTGGCTATAATACTGTGTGCAGGGGCCACTATGGGGACATAATACTGTGTGCAGGGGCCACTATGGGGGATAATACTGTGTGCAGGGGCCACTATGGGGTATAATACTGTGTACAGGGGCCACTATGGGACATAATACTGTGTGCAGGGGCCACTATGGGGGATAATACTGTGTGCAGGGGCCACTATGGGACATAATACTGTGTACAGGGGCCACTATGGGGATAATACTGTGTGCAGGGGCCACTATGGGACATAATACTGTGTACAGGGGCCACTATGGGACATAATACTGTGTGCAGGGGCCACTATGGGACATAATACTGTGTGCAGGGGCCACTATGGGGGATAATACTGTGTGCAGGGGCCACTATGGGACATAATACTGTGTGCAGGGGCCACTATGGGACATAATACTGTGTGCAGGGGCCACTATGGGGGATAATACTGTGTGCAGGGGCCACTATGGGGGATAATACTGTGTGCAGGGGCCACTATGGGACATAATACTGTGTGCAGGGGCCACTATGGGACATAATACTGTGTGCAGGGGCCACTATTGGCTATAATACTGTGTGCAGGGGCCACTATGGGGACATAATACTGTGTGCAGGGGCCACTATGGGGGATAATACTGTGTGCAGGGGCCACTATGGGACATAATACTGTGTACAGGGGCCACTATGGGACATAATACTGTGTGCAGGGGCCACTATGGGACATAATACTGTGTGCAGGGGCCACTATGGGGGATAATACTGTGTGCAGGGGCCACTATGGGACATAATACTGTGTGCAGGGGCCACTATGGGACATAATACTGTGTGCAGGGGCCACTATGGGACATAATACTGTGTGCAGGGGTCACTATGGGACATAATACTGTGTGCAGGGGCCACTATGGGACATAATACTGTGTGCAGGGGCCACTATGGGACATAATGCTGTGTACAGGGCCACTATGGGACATAATACTGTGTGCAGGGGCCACTATGGGACATAATACTGTGTGCAGGGGCCACTATGGGACATAATACTGTGTGCAGGGACCACTATGGGACATAATACTGTGTGCAGGGACCACTATGGGACATAATACTGTGTGCAGGGGCCACTATGGGGTATAATACTGTGTGCAGGGGCCACTATGGGGTATAATACTGAGTGCAGGGGCCACTTTGGGGTATAATACTGTGTGCAGGGACCACTATGGGGTATAATACTGTGTGCAGGGGCCACTATGGGGTATAATACTGTGTGCAGGGGCCACTATGGGACATAATACTGTGTGCAGGGGTCACTATGGGGCATAATACTGTGTGCAGGGGCCACTATGGGACATAATACTGTGTGCAGGGGTCACTATGGGAAATAACACTGTGTGCAGGGGCCACTATGTGACATAATAATGTGTGCAGGGGCCACTATGGGACATAATACTGTGTGCAGGGGTCACTATGGGACATAATACTGTGTGCAGGGGCCACTATGGGACATAATACTGTGTGCAGGGGCCACTATGGGACATAATACTGTGTGCAGGGGCAACTATGGGACATAATACTGTGTGCAGGGGCCACTATGGGACATAATACTGTGTGCAGGGGCCACTATGGGACATAATACTGTGTGCAGGGGCCACTATGGGACATAATACTGTGTGCAGGGGCCACTATGGGACATAATACTGTGTGCAGGGGCCACTATGGGACATAATACTGTGTGCAGGGGCCACTATGGGACATAATACTGTGTGCAGGGGCCACTATGGGACATAATACTGTGTGCAGGGGCCACTATGGGACATAATACTGTGTGCAGGGGCCACTATGGGACATAATACTGTGTGCAGGGGCCACTATGGGACATAATACTGTGTGCAGGGGCCACTATGGGACATAATACTGTGTGCAGGGGCCACTATGGGACATAATACTGTGTGCAGGGGCCACTATGGGACATAATACTGTGTGCAGGGGCCACTATGGGACATAATACTGTGTGCAGGGGCCACTATGGGACATAATACTGTGTGCAGGGGCCACTATGGGACATAATACTGTGTGCAGGGGCCACTATGGGACATAATACTGTGTGCAGGGGCCACTATGGGACATAATACTGTGTGCAGGGGCCACTATGGGACATAATACTGTGTGCAGGGGCCACTATGGGACATAATACTGTGTGCAGGGGCCACTATGGGACATAATACTGTGTGCAGGGGCCACTATGGGACATAATACTGTGTGCAGGGGTCACTATGGGACATAATACTGTGTGCAGGGGCCACTATGGGGACATAATACTGTGTGCAGGGGCCACTATGGGGGATAATACTGTGTGCAGGGGCCACTATGGGGACATAATACTGTGTGCAGGGGCCACTATGGGACATTATACTGTGTGCAGGGGTCACTATGGGGCATAATACTGTGTGCAGGGGCCACTATGGGACATAATACTGTGTGCAGGGGCCACTATGGGACATAATACTGTGTGCAGGGGTCACTATGGGACATAATACAGTGTGCAGGGGCCACTAGGGGACATAATACTGTGTGCAGGGGCCACTAGGGGACATAATACTGTGTGCAGGGGCCACTATGGGACATAATACTGTGTGCAGGGGCCACTATGGGACATAATACTGTGTGCAGGGGCCACTATGGGGACATAATACTGTGTGCAGGGGCCACTATGGGACATAATACTGTGTGCAGGGGCCACTATGGGACATAATACTGTGCAGGGGCCACTATGGGACATAATACTGTGTGCAGGGGCCACTATGGGACATAATACTGTGTGCAGGGGCCACTATGGGACATAATACTGTGTGCAGGGGCCACTAGGGGACATAATACGGTGTGCAGGGGCCACTATGGGACATAATACTGTGTGCAGGGACCACTATGGGGGATAATACTGTGTGCAGGGGCCACTATGGGACATAATACTGTGTGCAGGGGGTCACTATGGGGCATAATACTGTGTGCAGGAGTCACTACGGGGGATAATACTGTGTGCAGGGGCCACTATGGGACATAATACTGTGTGCAGGGGCCACTATGGGACATAATACTGTGTGCAGGGGCCACTATGGGACATAATACTGTGTGCAGGGGCCACTATGGGACATAATACTGTGTGCAGGAGTCACTATGGGGGATAATACTGTGTGCAGGGGTCACTATGGGACATAATACTGTGTGCAGGGACCACTATGGGACATAATACTGTGTGCAGGAGTCACTATGGGGGATAATACTGTGTGCAGGGGCCACTATGGGACATAATACTGTGTGCAGGGGCCACTATGGGACATAATACTGTGTGCAGGAGTCACTATGGGACATAATACTGTGTGCAGGGACCACTATGGGACATAATACTGTGTGCAGGGACCACTATGGGACATAATACGGTGTGCAGGGGCCACTAGGGGACATAATACGGTGTGCAGGGGCCACTAGGGGACATAATACTGTGTGCAGGGGCCACTATGGGACATAATACTGTGTGCAGGGGCCACTATGGGACATAATACTGTGTGCAGGGGCCACTATGGGGACATAATACTGTGTGCAGGGGCCACTATGGGACAAAATACTGTGTGCAGGGGCCACTATGGGACATAATACTGTGTGCAGGGGCCACTATGGGACATAATACTGTGTGCAGGGGCCACTATGGGACATAATACTGTGTGCAGGGGCCACTATGGGACATAATACTGTGTGCAGGGGCCACTATGGGACATAATACTGTGTGCAGGGGCCACTAGGGGACATAATACGGTGTGCAGGGGCCACTATGGGACATAATACTGTGTGCAGGGACCACTATGGGGGATAATACTGTGTGCAGGGGCCACTATGGGACATAATACTGTGTGCAGGGACCACTATGGGACATAATACTGTGTGCAGGGGCCACTATGGGACATAATACTGTGTGCAGGGGGTCACTATGGGGCATAATACTGTGTGCAGGAGTCACTACGGGGGATAATACTGTGTGCAGGGGCCACTATGGGACATAATACTGTGTGCAGGGGCCACTATGGGACATAATACTGTGTGCAGGGGCCACTATGGGACATAATACTGTGTGCAGGAGTCACTATGGGGGATAATACTGTGTGCAGGGGCCACTATGGGACATAATACTGTGTGCAGGGGCCACTATGGGACATAATACTGTGTGCAGGGGGTCACTATGGGGCATAATACTGTGTGCAGGAGTCACTACGGGGGATAATACTGTGTGCAGGGGCCACTATGGGACATAATACTGTGTGCAGGGGCCACTATGGGACATAATACTGTGTGCAGGGGCCACTATGGGACATAATACTGTGTGCAGGGGGTCACTATGGGGCATAATACTGTGTGCAGGAGTCACTACGGGGGATAATACTGTGTGCAGGGGCCACTATGGGACATAATACGGTGTGCAGGGGCCACTATGGGACATAATACTGTGTGCAGGGGCCACTATGGGACATAATACTGTGTGCAGGGGTCACTATGGGACATAATACTGTGTGCAGGAGTCACTATGGGACATAATACTGTGTGCAGGGGCCACTATGGGACATAATACTGTGTGCAGGGACCACTATGGGACATAAGACTGTGTGCAGGGGCCACTATGGGACATAATACTGTGTGCAGGGGCCACTATGGGACATAATACGGTGTGCAGGGGCCACTAGGGGACATAATACGGTGTGCAGGGGCCACTAGGGGACATAATACTGTGTGCAGGGGCCACTATGGGACATAATACTGTGTGCAGGGGCCACTATGGGACATAATACTGTGTGCAGGGGCCACTATGGGGACATAATACTGTGTGCAGGGGCCACTATGGGACAAAATACTGTGTGCAGGGGCCACTATGGGACATAATACTGTGTGCAGGGGCCACTATGGGACATAATACTGTGTGCAGGGGCCACTATGGGACATAATACTGTGTGCAGGGGCCACTAGGGGACATAATACGGTGTGCAGGGGCCACTATGGGACATAATACTGTGTGCAGGGACCACTATGGGGGATAATACTGTGTGCAGGGACCACTATGGGACATAATACTGTGTGCAGGGGCCACTATGGGACATAATACTGTGTGCAGGGGGTCACTATGGGGCATAATACTGTGTGCAGGAGTCACTACGGGGGATAATACTGTGTGCAGGGGCCACTATGGGACATAATACTGTGTGCAGAGGCCACTATGGGACATAATACTGTGTGCAGAGGCCACTATGGGACATAATACTGTGTGCAGGGGCCACTATGGGACATAATACTGTGTGCAGGAGTCACTATGGGGGATAATACTGTGTGCAGGGGTCACTATGGGACATAATACTGTGTGCAGGGGCCACTATGGGACATAATACTGTGTGCAGGGGTCACTATGGGGCATAATACTGTGTGCAGGGGTCACTATGGGACATAATACTGTGTGCAGGGGCCACTATGGGACATAATACTGTGTGCAGGGGTCACTATGGGACATAATACTGTGTGCAGGGGCCACTATGGGACATAATACTGTGTGCAGGGGCCACTATGGGACATAATACTGTGTGCAGGGGTCACTATGGGACATAATACTGTGTGCAGGGGTCACTATGGGGGATAATACTGTGTGCAGGGGCCACTATGGGACATAACACTGTGTGCAGGGGCCACTATGGGACATAATACTGTGTGCAGGGGCCACTATGGGGACATAATACTGTGTGCAGGGGCCACTATGGGGGATAATACTGTGTGCAGGGGCCACTATGGGGACATAATACTGTGTGCAGGGGCCACTATGGGACATAATACTGTGTGCAGGGGTCACTATGGGGGATAATACTGTGTGCAGGGGCCACTATGGGACATAACACTGTGTGCAGGGGCCACTATGGGACATAATACTGTGTGCAGGGGCCACTATGGGGACATAATACTGTGTGCAGGGGCCACTATGGGGGATAATACTGTGTGCAGGGGCCACTATGGGACATAATACTGTGTGCAGGGGCCACTATGGGGCATAATACTGTGTGCAGGAGCCACTATGGGGTATAATACTGTGTGCAGGGGCCACTATGGGGCATAATACTGTGTGCAGGGGCCACTATGGGACATAATACTGTGTGCAGGGGCCACTATGGGACATAATACTGTGTGCAGGGGCCACTATGGGGGATAATACTGTGTGCAGGGGTCACTCTGGGGGACAATACTGTGTGCAGGGGCCACTATGGGACATAATACTGTGTGCAGGGGCCACTATGGGACATAATACTGTGTGCAGGGGCCACTATGGTACATAATACTGTGTGCAGGGGCCACTATGGGACATAATACTGTGTGCAGGGGCCACTATGGGGTATAATACTGTGTGCAGGGGCCACTATGGGACATAATACTGTGTGCAGGGGCCACTATGGGACATAATACTGTGTGCAGGGGCCACTATGGGACATAATACTGTGTGCAGGGGCCACTATGGGACATAATACTGTGTGCAGGGGCCACTATGGGACATAATACTGTGTGCAGGGGCCACTATGGGACATAATACTGTGTGCAGGGGCCACTATGGTACATAATACTGTGTGCAGGGGCCACTATGGGACATAATACTGTGTGCAGGAGCCACTATGGGGTATAATACTGTGTGCAGGGGCCACTATGGGACATAATACTGTGTGCAGGGGCCACTATGGGACATAATACTGTGTGCAGGGGCCACTATGGGTAATAATACTGTGTGCAGGGGCCACTATGGGGGATAATACTGTGTGCAGGGGCCACTATGGGACATAATACTGTGTGCAGGGGCCACTATGGGACATAATACTGTGTGCAGGGGCCACTATGGGACATAATACTGTGTGCAGGGGCCACTATGGGACATAATACTGTGTGCAGGGGCCACTATGGGGCATAATACTGTGTGCAGGAGCCACTATGGGGTATAATACTGTGTGCAGGGGCCACTATGGGGTATAATACTGTGTGCAGGGGCCACTATGGGGACATAATACTGTGTGCAGGGGCCACTATGGGACATAATACTGTGTGCAGGGGCCACTATGGGACATAATACTGTGTACAGGGGCCACTATGGGACATAA
The DNA here is from genome assembly GCF_031893055.1 of Leptodactylus fuscus. Classification (NCBI taxonomy): domain Eukaryota; kingdom Metazoa; phylum Chordata; class Amphibia; order Anura; family Leptodactylidae; genus Leptodactylus; species Leptodactylus fuscus. Next base: position 236,978 of record NC_134269.1, on the reverse strand, counting down.
TACTGTGTGCAGGGGCCACTATGGGACATAATACTGTGTGCAGGGGCCACTATGGGGACATAATACTGTGTACAGGGGCCACTATGGGACATAATACTGTGTGCAGGGGCCACTATGGGGGATAATACTGTGTGCAGGGGCCACTATGGGACATAATACTGTGTACAGGGGCCACTATGGGACATAATACTGTGTGCAGGGGCCACTATGGGACATAATACTGTGTGCAGGGGCCACTATGGGACATAATACTGTGTACAGGGACCACTATGGGACATAATACTGTGTACAGGGGCCACTATGGGACATAATACTGTGTACAGGGGCCACTATGGGGCATAATACTGTGTGCAGGGGCCACTATGGGACATAATACTGTGTGCAGGGGCCACTAGGGGACATAATACTGTGTACAGGGGCCACTATAGGGCATAATACTGTGTACAGGGGCCACTATGGGGCATAATACTGTGTGCAGGGGCCACTATGGGACATAATACTGTGTGCAGGGGCCACTAGGGGACATAATACTGTGTGCAGGGGCCACTATGGGGTATAATACTGTGTACAGGGGCCACTATGGGGCATAATACTGTGTACAGGGGCCACTATGGGGCATAATACTGTGTACAGGGGCCACTTTGGGGTATAATACTGTGTGCAGGGGCCACTATGGGGGATAATACTGTGTACAGGTGCCACTATGGGGCATAATACTGTGTGCAGGGGCCACTATGGGGCATAATACTGTGTGCAGGGGCCACTATGGGACATAATACTTTGTACAGGGGCCACTATGGGACATAATACTGTGTGCAGGGACCACTAGGGGTCATAATACTGTGTGCAGGGGTCACTATGGGACATAATACTGTGTGCAGGGGCCACTATGGGGTATAATACTGTGTGCAGGGGCCACTATGGGGGATAATACTGTGTGCAGGGGCCACTATGGGACATAATACTGTGTGCAGGGGCCACTATGGGATATAATACTTTGTGCAGGGGCCACTATGGGACATAATACTGTGTGCAGGGGCCACTATGGGACATAGTACTGTGTGCAGGGGCCACTATGGGGCATATTACTGTGTACAGGGGCCACTATGGGGTATAATACTGTGTGCAGGGGCCACTATGGGGCATATTACTGTGTACAGGGGCCACTATGGGGACATAATACTGTGTGCAGGGGCCACTATGGGACATAATACTGTGTGCAGGGGCCACTATGGGACATAATACTGTGTACAGGGGCCACTATGGGACATAATACTGTGTGCAGGGGCCACTATGGGACATAATACTGTGTGCAGGGGCCACTATGGGGACATAATACTGTGTGCAGGGGCCACTATGGGACATAATACTGTGTGCAGGGGCCACTATGGGACATAATATTGTGTGCAGGAGCCACTATGGGGGATAATACTGTGTGCAGGGGCCACTATGGGACATAATACTGTGTGCAGGAGCCACTATGGGGGATAATACTGTGTACAGGGGCCACTATGGGACATAATACTGTGTGCAGGAGCCACTATGGGACATAATACTGTGTGCAGGGACCACTATGGGACATAATACTGTGTGCAGGGGCCACTATGGGACATAATACTGTGTGCAGGGGCCACTATGGGGGATAATACTGTGTGCAGGAGCCACTATGGGACATAATACTGTGTGCAGGGGCCACTATGGGGGATAATACTGTGTGCAGGAGCCACTATGGGACATAATACTGTGTGCAGGGGCCACTATGGGACATAATACTGTGTGCAGGGGCCACTATGGGGGATAATACTGTGTGCAGGAGCCACTATGGGACATAATACTGTGTGCAGGAGCCACTATGGGACATAATACTGTGTGCAGGGGCCACTATGGGGATAATACTGTGTGCAGGAGCCACTATGGGACATAATACTGTGTGCAGGGGCCACTATGGGACATAATACTGTGTGCAGGGGCCACTATGGGGGATAATACTGTGTGCAGGGGCCACTATGGGACATAATACTGTGTGCAGGGGCCACTATGGGACATAATACTGTGTGCAGGAGCCACTATGGGACATAATACTGTGTGCAGGGGCCACTATGGGACATAATACTGTGTGCAGGGGCCACTATGGGGGATAATACTGTGTGCAGGGGCCACTATGGGACATAATACTGTGTACAGGGGCCACTATGGGACATAATACTGTGTGCAGGAGCCACTATTGGACATAATACTGTGTGCAGGGGCCACTATGGGGGGATACTACTGTGTGCAGGGGCCACTATGGGACATAATACTGTGTGTAAATAGGGTATTACACCTTGTCGGAGCCAGGAAAGATGACTCTATACTTTGTAGACGGGCCCAAGTCAAAAGTTTGCTATGGGGTCATCTTTGCTAGTTACGTCTCTGATGTGATCAGTATAAGACCTGTGGGGGGCGACACTCAGACCCTGCACAGATCAGCTGATTGTGACCTTTGCCTTCCGTCACTTAGGACATTTGTAGAGAATTATAAATCTTTCACTTGTTTATTATCATCCGTCTTTATCTTCCTATCTCTGACTGGATGTGTCTGCACCACTGCTTCTACCGAGCTACCTTCCCCACGTATGGTGGAAGATGCGGGCAAACCCAACGGTCTTAAAGAGATATACACCCTTTTTCTCCTCTCCTATGTCCTGGGTGAAAGCTGCAGGAGAGATTAAAAAGGAGACCGCCATGGAGGACTTTGTAACACAGTTTGGGCAGGTCGTCCTACAGCAGCAGCAAGCTCAGGCACAGCAGCAAGAAGCCCAGATGAAAGCCAAGAGGCAACAGCAGTATGGAGACGCTGACGCAGCTCAGCAAGGCTCTGGTCGACCAGAGGATGGCAGTATAGAGTACTGGGGTAAGAGAGACCCAGAGGGTACAGGCCTCTACCCGAGCTGCAGTTCAGAGCACCCTGCAAAAGATGACGTCCACAGATGACACGGAGACATATCTTTGGGGCTTTGAATGAGTTGCCAAGCGAGAGAAGCTGCTGAGAGATTATTCGCTGTTCTGTTCCAAGTGTAAAATTACAGCCATTTTCCGCTGTAAAAATTTCCTGTATTCACTACCAGCATGTCAGACAGAGAGGCAGCAGGCCCTGCACGGGGGAGGAGGGTCACAGGCCTAAATGTTTCTGGCGCAGGCACGGGTCGCAGCAGAGTAACGGAATGCCTTGGCAGCAGCGGTCATTCATAGAAGTCTGAGCTCCTAGTGCAAGTAGCAGTCGTGTCTTAACAAGCAATAAAAGGTTGGAGACTGGTTGACTCATCCACTTCATCCCAAGTCACATCAGACACCTCCAGCCAGGAGTCAGTGAGTTCGTCAGACACAACCCTTAGTTGGTATGGCCCAGGAGCAGACCCGGTACCCTCACGTGTCCTCAACCTGCCTCTGTCGTTTTTTGTTCCCTCAGCTAGGGAATTAGTTTATGCTGTGACTCGGAGCAACTATACAGTGAGGAAGAGCTACTACAGGACAGTCCGCAGCTAGTGCCCAGCCAAGATGTGGAGGAGACATTCGCCGCTTTCTCCAGTAGCGATGAGGAGAGTGGGGAGGCAGCTGGTGTTGCCTCAGAGACCAATATGGAGGACATCAGTGACCTGCAGACATTAGAGGATGACGATGTAGCCGATCGCAATTGGGAGTCAGATAGTGAAGCATCTTCATCATCATCGGGAGAAGAGGGTGGCAGCATAAACATAAGGCAGCAGTGGGAGGTCGGGAGCCAAATGGGCCTGGGGTAGACCACTCACTTTGCAGCAGCCTACCTGCCCTGAAAGCAGTGGTGCAGGGGTTCGCGGAGGCAGTAGCGTGTTGAGGCTAAAATCACCTACTCGTTACACCCCGACTACTCGGCAGTGTGACAGGTTTTTGTTAAGCCACTGGGGAAGGTGAATATGGTCAATCTGTGGGCAGAAGGTGTAGCGTGGCCAGGGTGTCAATGTTGGCACCACAGTCCTGCGAGAACATATGCAGAGGTACCATAAAGTGGCCTGGGAGAGCCGTGGCTCCAATGCAGTGGTCCAGACTGCCTCAGGAACCGTTGCATCACTCAGTAGCACGCACCCTATTTCAGGCAGTCAAGGCTCCACCACCTCATGTTAAGGAAGTTGTGTGTCCTTACCCTCATCTGCTGGTCGTGATGGTCCTGCTCCTCCTAGTCAGTCATTGTATCAGCAATCGATCAGAGAATCTATATCTAAGAGACATCCGTATGTGTGCACTCATCCAATGGTGCAGAAGCTAAGCGTGCTCCTGTCCATGTTGCTGGTGCTGCAGTCCCTCCCTTTCCAATTGGGGGACTCTGCACCTTTCAGAGAACTGATGGCTTGTGCTGAGATGGAAAGTCCCAAGCCGTCATTTCTTTGCCAAGGAGGCAGTACCAGGTCTGCACAAATATGCAGAACAGAAGGTGGGCCAGTCCTTGAGCCTGTCGGTGTCTGCCAAAGTGCCCGGCAGCGCCGATGTGTGGAGCTGTGACTACAGTTAAGGACAATATATGTTATTTATGGCCCAGTGGGTAATATGACACACCAGCAACTTGGACAGGTGACGCAGCTTCCGCTCCACGTTCTCACACCATTGGTCCTGCAATGTCTGCCTCATCCTCCACCATGTCCTCAGCCACCAGTGCAGGGACAACTCCCAGTGCTCCTCCAGCATATCACATGTGCAGGGCACAGCGGTGTCATGTTATTAGTCACACAGGGGAGGAACTCCTCCATTGTCTCAATCAAGGAATCAAATACTGGCTTTCTCCAAGAGAACTTAAAGACGACCTTTCATGTCCTCAGGCACATGTGGTTTTATTTAATGATTACAATCCAGGAGGTCCCCCAGTCCTCCACAGGTTTTTCCCCATTTCAGTTGGTGTATGGTAGACACCCACGTGGTCTCCTAGACATGGCCAAGGAAACCTGGGAACAAGAGCAAACTCCTTACAGGGGTGTAATAGAACATATTACCCTGATGCAGGGCAGAATCGCAGCAGTATTGCCTATTGTGAAGGAACATATGGAGCAGCCCAAATGGCCCAGAGCCGGGACTATAACAGAACAGCGAAACTTAGGACCTTTAGTTCAGGTGATCAGGATGTCGGTAAAGTCAATTTCTGGCCAAATGACAAGGCCCATATGAGATTATTGAAAGAGTGCGGGAAGTAAACTATAAGGTACCAGCCGGGCAGGAGGAAGCCCGAACAAATATACCATATACGAAATATACATATTTTTGGCTGTTACAGCTGGAAGATTTGCCAATACTGACACAAGATTGTGAATATGAGCGCTGTTGCAGTAGTGCCGCTGACTACCTTGTTCTTTGCAATATATGAAATATACCATATAAATTTACTGAAGGACAGGGAAGTGTTGGCGTCAGTAGGTGCCCCAATAAGTAGGGGTAGGGCGTCACCTGAGGGGCACATAGCAGAGACCCCTGTCTAAGGTCCAGAAACAGGAGGTAAAAGAGTTGGTACAGAAAAATATCCCCTGGACGCACCCGTGTGATAGAACATGACATTGTCACCGAGCCCCAGGTACGGGTTAATTTAAAACCGCAAAGGATACCTGAAGCTCACAGACAAGCCATATCTGAGGAGGTAAAAATATGTTGGCTTTTAGGGTAATTGAGAAATCTAAGAGTGACTGGTCCAATCCCATTGTTCTGATTTCTAAGTCAAATGGTTCCATAAGGTTCTGTAATGATTTCTGTAAACTAAATGAAGTGTCAGGTTTGAAGCCTACCTGATGCAAAGAGTCGATGATTCAATATGTTGTTCCAATATGTGACTATACCACTTGGGTTACATGGAGCTCCAGCAACGTTCCAGAGGATGATGGACAGAATCCTTAACCCTGCTGTTCTGATAGGAGGTTCCTAGGAGTCCTAAGAGTATTCTACACTATGTATTATAGATAGGTTCCTAGGAGTCCTAAGAGTATTCTACACTATGTATTATAGATAGGTTCCTAGGAGTCCTAAGAGTATTCTACACTATGTATTATAGATAGGTTCCTAGGAGTCCTAAGAGTATTCTACACTATGTATTATAGATAGGTTCCTAGGAGTCCTAAGAGTATTCTACACTATGTATTATAGATAGGTTCCTAGGAGTCCTAAGAGTATTCTACACTATGTATTATAGATAGGTTCCTAGGAGTCCTAACAGTATTCTACACTATGTATTATAGATAGGTTCCTAGGAGTCCTAAGAGTGTTCTACACTATGTATTATAGATAGGTTCCTAGGAGTCCTAAGATAATTCTACACTATGTTTTATAGATAGGTTCCTAGGAGTCCTAAGAGTATTCTATACTATATATTATAGATAGGTTCCAAGGAGCCCTAAGAGTATTCTACACTATGTATTATAGATAGGTTCCTAGGAGTCCTAAGAGTGTTCTACACTATGTATTATAGATAGGTTCCTAGGAGTCCTAAGAGTATTCTACACTATGTATTATAGATAGGTTCCTAGGAGTCCTAAGAGTGTTCTACACTATGTATTATAGATAGGTTCCTAGGAGTCCTAAGATAATTCTACACTATGTTTTATAGATAGGTTCCTAGGAGTCCTAAGAGTATTCTACACTATGTTTTATAGATAGGTTCCTAGGAGTCCTAAGAGTATTCTACACTATGTATTATAGATAGGTTCCTAGGAGTCCTAAGAGTATTCTACACTATGTTTTATAGATAGGTTCCTAGGAGCCCTAAGAGTATTCTACACTATGTATTATAGATAGGTTCCTAGGAGTCCTAAGAGTATTCTACACTATGTATTATAGATAGGTTCCTAGGAGTCCTAAGAGTATTCTACACTATGTTTTATAGATAGGTTCCTAGGAGCCCTAAGAGTATTCTACACTATGTATTATAGATAGGTTCCTAGGAGCCCTAAGAGTATTCTACACTATGTATTATAGATAGGTTCCTAGGAGCCCTAAGAGTATTCTACACTATGTTTTATAGATAGGTTCCTAGGAGTCCTAAGAGTATTCTACACTATGTTTTATAGATAGGTTCCTAGAAGCCCTAAGAGTATTCTACACTATGTTTTATAGATAGGTTCCTAGGAGCCCTAAGAGTGTTCTACACTATGTATTATAGATAGGTTCCTAGGAGTCCTAAGAGTATTCTACACTATGTATTATAGATAGGTTCTTAGGAGCCCTAAGAGTATTCTACACTATGTATTATAGATAGGTTCCTAGGAGTCCTAAGAGTATTCTACACTATGTATTATAGATAGGTTCCTAGGAGTCCTAAGAGTATTCTACACTATGTATTATAGATAGGTTCCTAGGAGTCCTAAGAGTATTCTACACTATGTATTATAGATAGGTTCCTAGGAGTCCTAAGAGTGTTCTACACTATGTATTATAGATAGGTTCTTAGGAGCCCTAAGAGTATTCTACACTATGTTTTATAGATAGGTTCCTAGGAGCCCTAAGACTGTTCTACACTATGTATTATAGATAGGTTCTTAGGAGCCCTAAGAGTATTCTACACTATGTTTTATAGATAGGTTCCTAGGAGCCCTAAGACTGTTCTACACTATGTATTATAGATAGGTTCTTAGGAGTCCTAAGAGTATTCTACACTATGTTTTATAGATAGGTTCCAAGGAGCCCTTAGAGTATTCTACACTATGTTTTATAGATAGGTTCCTAGGAGCTCTAAGAGTGTTCTACACTATGTATTATAGATAGGTTCCTAGGAGCCCTAATAGTATTCTACACTATGTTTTATAGATAGGTTCCTAGGGGCCCTAAGAGTATTCTACACTATGTATTATAGATAGGTTCCTAGGGGCCCTAAGAGTATTCTACACTATGTATTATAGATAGGTTCCTAGGAGCCCTGAGAGTATTCTACACTATGTATTATAGATAGGTTCTTAGGAGCCCTAAGAGTATTCTACACTATGTTTTACAGATAGGTTCCTAGAACTTCTATACACTAGTTCTGTTTCAGGTCAATATGACCCGACCAATTAAAATGTTGATTTTAGCTACTGTGTTTTTTTGAATACCCATCTCATTATTAAACTGTACGTGAACATGGTTGATCATAAACAAATGAAAAATTAAATTAAAACTTAAAAAGTTCCAAGGGCTGTTTGCGATTCTCTTCGCTTTCTAGCATTCTGCACACAAATAACTAACAGGCATTAGGTTTCTATTACTATAACATGCAATCTCAGTAAACACAACTTTATTTTATAAAACAAATGAACAATAATGAAAACGTCAGCGTTTCTTTTCTCTCTCTATAAAGGTTTCTGCATTTGTACATTGGACGCAATAATAAAACTCGTGTCCTTTCCAGAGATATTTTGCACCCCCAGCACATGTCAGATGTGTTTTATTGTCACAAGATGGACAGAAGCTCCATGTCTTCCTTGTTTGGCCGCTCGCTGTGTGGAGGAGGCCGCGGCTCTGGACACTCCTCACAATGGCGGCCGCTCCTTCACGTCTGGGGTTTACATCTCTGGCATCGATATTCGGCCTAACTAGGGATTTTCTTAATTCTTCAATAAGCATTCTTATTTCCGTTCCAATTGGGGTCGATTTCTCTCCGTAACACAAATGCGTTGTATGCCGAAACATCCAGAATGTTGTAACATATTATCAGTGGCCAAGGACTAGTTTTGCGTTTGCAGGTGTATGTTGATATTGCTTGATGGAGTGGCATTATAATTAGAGATGAGCGAACACTAAAATGTTCGAGGTTTGAAATTCGATTCGAACAGCCGCTCAATGTTCGTGTGTTCGAATGGGTTTCGAACCCCATTATAGTCTATGGGGAACATAAACTCGTTAAGGGGGAAACCCAAATTCGTGTCTGGAGGGTCACCAAGTCCACTATGACACCCCAGGAAATGATACCAACACCCTGGAATGACACTGGGACAGCAGGGGAAGCATGTCTGGGGGCATAAAAGTCACTTTATTTCATGGAAATCCCTGTCAGTTTGCGATTTTCGCAAGCTAACTTTTCCCCATAGAAATGCATTGGCTAGTGCTGATTGGCCAGAGTACGGAACTCGACCAATCAGCGCTGGCTCTGCTGGAGGAGGCGGAGTCTAAGATCGCTCCACACCAGTCTCCATTCAGGTCCGACCTTAGACTCCGCCTCCTCCGGCAGAGCCAGCGCTGATTGGCCGAAGGCTGGCCAATGCATTCCTATGCGAATGCAGAGACTTAGCAGTGCTGAGTCAGTTTTGCTCAACTACACATCTGATGCACACTCGGCACTGCTACATCAGATGTAGCAATCTGATGTAGCAGAGCCGAGGGTGCACTAGAACCCCTGTGAAAACTCAGTTCACGCTAATAGAATGCATTGGCCAGCGCTGATTGGCCAATGCATTCTATTAGCCCGATGAAGTAGAGCTGAATGTGTGTGCTAAGCACACACATTCAGCACTGCTTCATCACGCCAATACAATGCATTAGCCAGTGCTGATTGGCCAGAGTACGGAATTCGGCCAATCAGCGCTGGCTCTGCTGGAGGAGGCGGAGTCTAAGGTCGGACCTGAATGGAGACTGGTGTGGAGCGATCTTAGACTCCGCCTCCTCCAGCAGAGCCAGCGCTGATTGGTCGAGTTCCGTACTCTGGCCAATCAGCGCTGGCCAATGCATCCCTATGGGAAAAAGTTTATCTCACAAAAATCACAATTACACACCCGATAGAGCCCCAAAAAGTTATTTTTAATAACATTCCCCCCTAAATAAAGGTTATCCCTAGCTATCCCTGCCTGTACAGCTATCCCTGTCTCATAGTCACAAAGTTCACATTCTCATATGACCCGGATTTGAAATCCACTATTCGTCTAAAATGGAGGTCACCTGATTTCGGCAGCCAATGACTTTTTCCAATTTTTTTCAATGCCCCCGGTGTCGTAGTTCCTGTCCCACCTCCCCTGCGCTGTTATTGGTGCAAAAAAGGCGCCAGGGAAGGTGGAAGGGGAATCGAATTTTGGCGCACTTTACCACGCGGTGTTCAATTCGATTCGAACATGGCGAACACCCTGATATCCGATTGAACATGTGTTGGATAGAACACTGTTCGCTCATCTCTAATTATAATGTAATATCACATCCGGCCTTCTGTCTTCTCCGTTGCTTATTGTCACGGTGCGTTGTGCTCATTACAATTACCGTATTTTTCGGACTATAAGACGCACCTTAGGTTTTAGAGGAGGAAAATAGGGAAAAAAAATTTTGAAGCAAAAACTGGTAAAATATTTAATATATGGGAGTTGTAGTTTTGCAACAGCTGCAAGGCCACATTGACAGGTGACCCTGCAGCTGTACGGGGATGTATAGGGCGTTTTTTTTGCGGGGCCAGCTGTACTTTTTAGTTATACCATTTTGGGGGATATCTATTGCTTAGATCACCTTGTATTGAAAAAAAAACAGGAGGTGATTTAGAACTTTTATTTATTATATATTTTTAAAGCTTTTTTTTTTTTTTACTATTTTATTCCCCCCCCCCGGGGCTTGAGCCTGCGGTCACTTGATTGCAAGTCCCATAGACAGCAATACAACTGTATTGCCGTCTATGGGACATTCTGTCTATTAGTATTACGGCTGGTCATAGACCCAGCCGCAATACTAATACAGCAGTGACAGGCCGGGGAGCCTCATTAGGCTCCCGGCTGTCACCCGAACAGGTCGGCTCCTGCGATATCGCCGCGCAGGAGCCGGCCTGCAACCTCACAGGTACGGGGCCGGTGGGGACCGGCCCCGGGGGAGAAGGGGCCACGGATACTGACCCGGCATCCGCTGTACTAGAGAGGCGGATGCCGGGGAGGGATAGACGCCGGGGCCTGAGAAATCGCTGCCCTGCCCTGCCTGAAGCCAGCGGCGGGGGGACGGAGGAGCGGAATAGCAGCATCATTCCTCCCGCTGCTGGCTTCATGCAGGGCAGAGGAGTGCAGCGATGTCTCAGGCCCCGGCACCTGTAATGGCGTCTATCACTTGCCGGCTTCCGCCTCTCTATTACAGCGTGTGCCAGGCGCCACCTTCAGACTATAAGACGCACCCTTATTTTCCCCAAAAATTTTATAGTCTTATAGTCCGAAAAATACGGTACATGGATATTTTGGGGGGGGAACGTAAGACACGACTGTTGTATCTCCAATAAAGTAACGAGTAGAACTCTACACATCTCTTACTGAGGATACCTTGTGGCAGTTCTGGCTTGTTTCTCCTTATAGTACCCAGCATGGTAAGTTGACAACCTCTGGCCCAGTTGGTAGGATGTGAAATAGTTGTCACAGGTGACATTTTGTCCTTTCAGTCCATGAGTCTAATTGAGAACAACTCGCATACCCGGATTTTTTCCAGCTCTTTCTCCGGGGTTTCTTCCTGTATACACTTCAGCATTTACAACATATGACCTTTCGCTGTCACAGTGTCCATACCTTGATGGCGTACTTTGCTGGCATACTCGGTATGTATTGTCTGAACGGGCACCTACCTCGGAATGCCACCAGTTGTTTATCATTAGTTACAGCTTCACCAATATTGTATTAATTTGGTAGAATCTCCACCCATTTATGCCAAACACTTCTAATAGGGGCTCGTTTAGCTTTAGCTCTTCTCTCTTTATTATCAAACCTCAGGGCTCTAGAAATCTCATGAAACCTTTCAAGAGACATTGTAGCTCAAAGTGGGGAGGTAGGTGAGAAAGTGACAGGCAGAGTGCTGGAGTCTCGCTATATCAGCCCCAGATTCCTGACCTATGTGTGGTCCAGGGCAGGTCTTGAGTAGGTCTCAGCCCCAGGTTTGGGTCCTTGGCTCATTACTGGGCGAGAAAAGGCTGCAGATCCTGCACTCCCGGGAGTGAGAGGAGGCATCGGGGTCTGTGCTGTAACCCTAAGTTCGGTGAGACTGTATCGTGCTTGTTGGTTTGTTCATGTGGCTGCTAGTAAGCCACCCCAATAGTTAGTTTATTACTACTGTTTAGCTAGTTACTCAGACGAGCAGGATTTTGCTTCTTATTGTTTTGGCTGTATTTTATTTTGCTCATTTTGTCCCTGAAGTGAAAGTTTATTTATTTTCCTGTTTTTTCTAAATAAACCTATTTCCTGCATATTTTGTGTCCCTGTCTCTGACTGGAGGGTCCGCACCACTGCTGCTACCATGCTACTGTGAAGGGCTAAAATATTGTTTGAAAATTATATATGATAAATTATGTATAGAGGTAGGGGCCGAGATTGCTCTATCTGTCTATCTCTTTCTTGGCCTCAAGAGATGAGCAGTCTGGAGCCTGTTAGTCTGGTCATGGGCTGTGTACTATTGTGACAGTACACAAAAGAACAAAGAAGAGAAACCCTTTTTTTAGGTTATAGGGAAATGGAATGATAACGAATCCTTATCTATCTGATCGACTTCAGGGCTGCACCTTTGTGTCAATGTAGACTGTGTAAACACAGAATTTCTATAGTCCATTGAATGTTAGCTCCAAGACTGGCACCAAACCTTTTGATCTCTAATTATCTTCCAAACCATGAGATATACATCTACAGTGACTGTGGGGTGTTAGTTTCTTGTTGGAATGTAATAATTAGATGTAGATTACATTAGGCCTTAGCCAATAAGCAGGTGCCAGGTTATGTTATCAATCTACAACCAATCCTGTCAGGCCAGCTATGTCATGATATTAGAATAACCCAACCTGCTCTCGTCTGTATAAAAACTACCTCTCTGTAACAATAAATAAGAACTCATTTTGATACACCACCAGCTGTGTCTTTGTGATTTCTCCAGGCCTCAAGGATGGGTGTAGCTTATCCAGGCCTGTTATTTAATTTGGAACTACAGACAACATAGCTCTGGGAGTCTTGTGCCCCCAACACTACCTTTCCCACAGTATGTACATTGTTTGTTTGTCACTAGGATTGAGGGATGCGGTTGTCCTTTCAGGACCCTCCAGAGGTCTAGGTGGAGGAGATGTATGGTCATTAGGTTCCCTCCACCCCGTTACCGAGCCCACCTATGCTTTTGTCGGTACACCTGGTATTACACTGGGGTGAGAGCCCACGTGGAGGTCAGGAGCAAGAAGGGCCTTCCTTGCTTTGGCATGGAGAGACCATTTTTCCCTGACCCTTTTGGCTCAGAGGGATGGGGTGGCCCTTCTCTTTTTAGAGTTAGATTGCTTCCTTGTCCATACTTTTAGTGTGGCACAGCTCACTGTTTCGGCACATCGGTAAGAAACAGCACAATCTCGGATAGAGCTGACCAGCGGGGCTACAGGGCAGTCTGTGGGAATACTCCCTGCATTAGTGGGCCTAGTGTACAGCGCTCATAAGTGGCCCCTCAACCTCGTAACATTCAGGGGACACAAAAATGGACAACTCTGTGGCTGTGTACAGGAAGCCATTAATATGGCCCATTCTCACCCTGTCCCTTTGTGCCCCGACACAGTGGTGAAGCCTCCTCTTTGACCTCACACAGTATAATGACTCCTTAGTGGATCCCACACAAGATAATGCCCCCTCATTGACCCCCACATTGTATAACGTCCCCTTAATGACCCCACACAGTATAATTTTCCCTTAGTGGCACCTGTAAGGATAAGAGACTCCCAGCTATGTATTTTACAATTATGTATTTGGCCTTGGCAATTACCTGGCCAGACTTTTCATACACAGGGTGGCGTTGGTGCTAATTGCAGGAAGGTAGTTTGTTGGTTCTGTAATCACAGCCTTTTGTTGTTTCCTGCCCAGCACCATTAGCATACCTGTGCTAACCTCATTATCCCAACAGGGGGCATCCTGGAGTTGTATTCTGAAGTACCTCTGAATACACATGACCCACACAGGTCCTCTTCAAGGCCAACCTCGAAGGGAATATGGTTTTCTGATAATATTTGCCTAGGAGGACATGCCACAGTTTCACCGTTAAATTCCTCGGGAGTGCCAGGCCGACTCGAATGCTCAAAGTCTAAGCTCGCTAGTGTTGAAAGCAGGGGAAAGGTCCAGACACTGAACTCATTATCCAAAGGGGATTAGGGTGTCATCCTTGGTGTATGCACGATGGAGACCTCACCATGAACCCCAACATACCCCTTGCTTGACACTATGATCATCTGGCAAGGGATTATGACTATTCTTAGTTATTTGGTTTCAAGGATGTTGGGCTGGACTTCTATCCCTAATGACATCATTCTGGGAGGAGACTGGGGAGAGTTATATTATCTCACATCTGGAGACAGGGTAGTTCTATTTCTGGAAGGCATGCGAGCAGTTTGAAGCTCCTTACTGACCAAAGCATGTGCCCTGAGTACTGGATGCAAGGCCCCAGAGAACCAACTACACTCTTGTTGGTATTGCTTCTTTTTTTAACTTTTATTCCCATTTTATGTATTGTATTATGCTTTTTAAGTGTATTTGCTTGTCATCCACTGATATGTATTTCTGTATAAGTTATGTGGCTAGTACCGACCCACTCGGGTTAATAAATAAATATATAATTTATAAAGCCTGTTTCATATTATCCTATAAGACAAATCACAGGGTGCGAGTGGAAAGTAAGGAAGAAAAGGTGATCGCCAGGTGTGTCAAGGCGGCTTTGGTAGGGCAGTATCCTTCACATCGGTGGCAGTGTGGTTGGATATAGGACAACAGCGTTTTGGGTTCGGTATCACTCAAAAGCTGAGGGTTGCGGCAACCCTATGAATCAAGCTCAGGACTAGATCAAGCTTTAAAATACAGTGAATGTTTGATATGGTGCGGTCCCCTTCCGGTTTCATTTTTTTCTATTTTATCTTTTATTTGGCAACCACCTCCAGTGGATGGCTGGTGGTCTGAGAAGCAGAACCAGAGAACTGCACCAACTTGCTTCTAGAGACACTGATCAGATGGCTGATGTGGAAGACGCAACAGCTGCTGGGGAACACAGGAACCCCTGCTTCCCCCATGAATCCTTCAAATGGCAGTACATCAAGGCTATGAAGGAGGGAGACCAGGATCCAGGTGCAGTCTTCCTCCAATTGTGGCGGGAGTAACGAGAGCAGGAGGCCGGTGCCCATGAATGGCAAGCAGAATGGGAGGTTCGTGCCTCTGAACGGCAAGCAGAATGGGAGTCCCGCGAACGGCAGGTGGAGCGGCAGCATCAGCTTGAGCTAAAAAAGCTGGGTGACAGCAGGCGCAATCTCGCAGCCCAAAAACCAAAGCTCCGATGCGAGGACTTTCCAGTCTTAGCCTCAAACGCTGACTCGGACTCGTTCTTGTGGGGATTTGAAAAGATGTGCAAACAGCACCACCTGCCAAAGACAAACTGGGTCCATTACCTCTCTCTCCGGATACATGTGCAAATTTGCCAGCTGACTAGGACCAGGACTATGAGTCCATCAAAGCGGTGCTGATCCGGAGATGCCAGCTCACGCGTGAGGACTATCACCTGAAGTTCCAGGACCTGCAGAAAAACCTATGGAAGCCATGAGGTTTTGGTGGCCCAGCTGTGCACGTTGTTCCAACAGTGGACGGAAGGAAAGTCTGTCACCACCAAAGAAGACCTCGCATACCTTGTTCTTCAGGAACAATTCTTGAATATCTGTGCAGAGGAGGTGCAGCGGTACATGCTGGATCAGGTTTCCAAGAAAGTTTATGCTGGTGCATAGACAGTGGATCATTACGTGGCCAACGGATGTTGGGGAAGCCTCCCAAAAATGACTGCAGAATGGGTAACACCAACTCTGTCCCGGAGGGTCCCTTCTACTTCCCCTGTCCCAAGAACTCTGTGCGCCCCAGCAAACTCATCCCAGCCCCAAGGAGAGGTCCGGCAGTGTCACGCCTGTTACCAGCCAGGACAAGGCGAAGTACCCTAAACGCCATAAGACCCTTCTACTTCCCAAGCCCCAGCAGCGGTTTCATCTGTGTATTGGGTTGCGAGGTTGAGAGCTTCATTCAAGGCCAACCGGTCACTGTGGGGGATAAAGTGGTCACAGAATTTCGGGACACTGGGGAGGGTGTTATTCAGGTGCAACCTGATTTGGTCCTTACGGACGTGATTATCCCTGGGAAAACTCTGACCAAGAGATGTATTGGACAAGAACACGTGACATGGCTTGTGTTCATCTAGACTGGGGTGTGGGAAGAGGAATGCTCCTAGCCCCCAGACAATAGACGATCCTCTTAGTGACTCCCCCACTATAATGTTCCCTTATTGGCCCACAAACAATATACTGCCCTCTTAGTGACCCCCACACAGTATAATGTCCACTTACTGGCCCCACACAATATACTGCCCTTTTAGTGACTCCCAAACACATACATGGAGGGAGGACAGTGGGCCGCTACATTTCAGACTGTTCTTATACCATTTTGCACAGTGGTACCCCCTTCTGTATTAAGACCCCCTTCAGTTTGCCAACTGTCCGGGCATTGGGGTAGATGCCGCCATCATCCACCTTCTTCATAGAGCTCTCTCTCACCTGGAGAATCCCGGGAACACTGTGAGAATAATGTTCTGTGACTTCTCCACCATCAGCCAGGACTACTGAGGGAGAAGCTGGACCTTGGTGGAGGGACCATCATCTGTCCTACTGGATCCTAGACTACCTGACACCCCGCCCCCAGTATGTGAGAGCCCGGGACTGTGTGTCTGACACTGTGATCTGTAGTACGGGGCCACCACAAGCTCCAGCTCTTGCCCCTGCTCACACTGTACACTGCTGACTTTAGGCACAACTCCTCCAGCTGTTACTTACAGAAGTCCTCCGATGTCTCTGCTATAGTCGGCCTTATCACTGATGGGGGCGACAGCGAGTACAGAGACTTATACTGGGACTTTGTGGACTGGGGTCAGCGGAACCAGCTCAGGATTAATGCTGGGAAGACCAAGGAGATGGTGGTGGACTTTAGTAAGCGGAGAAGTGCTCCGACTCCGGTGAAGAAATAGACTTGACAGGCTGATCAGGAGGGCCAGCTCTGTCCTGGGGGGCCCCCTGGACCCAGTACAGGTGGTGGGTGACAGAAGGATACTGTCTGTGGTGACCTCCATGCAGGAGAACAAATCCCACCCCATGTATGAGACGTGATAGCACCGGGCAGTCCTGTCAGTGACCGTCTGCTTCACCCCAAGTGTGAGAAGGAGCTATCGGAGACCCCCCCGCGGTCAGGCTGTATAATCTACATCAGGCCGAGGGGAGACACTCCGCACAGAGAACTAAGTGACCCTGACGTCTTCCTTCTTCTCCTCCTTAGCTGCTATGGCCTCCTCGTATCTTCTCTCCTCAGTCCTGTAATATATTCCTGTGTATTATCCTGCATCTGTATTACTAGGCTGCTGTAACATACTGAATATCCGCACTAGGCCACTATTACAGGATTATCTTATCTTATCTTCATTTACCGATCAGGCGTCTCAGAAGTTACGTGACGGCCGCTCGGCCGCTATAGGAGGTGGCCCTGAGAGACGCGTGTATAACGCCTGCCCTAATGACGTATTCACACACGGCAGCGGCGGGGGGTTATAGCTGAAGAATAACACGTACCCAGTGATGCGGTAATCAGATAAATTCTAATACCTGCGTGTGTGAATACGCCCTGACCTGACTCCGACCCACAAGAACACCAATGATAGCGTCATCTCTCACCACAGAAGAATAAGGCAGCCCTGCCCCCCAATACCCTGACCTGTCCTATGGGGGCGCCATTACAAGTCCCGGCATACACCTAGCTCCCGGTATACAGGTGGCAGCAATGACGTGGCAGAGACCCCAGCCTCGGACCCCTGCCCTGACCCCTCACAACACGGAGCTCTCTCAGTCCCTCCCGCTGATTGGACGCCCTCTAGGCCCGCTAGGCCGGGATTGGCTGACGGTGACAAGCGCAGCATCCTGATTGGACAGATAATGACCAGGCAGCCTCCGCTGTCTGAGGAAACTTAAGGAATTCCCCGAGGGCTGTGATTGGCTGCCGGAGCAGGTCCTGACTTCCTATTGGCTAGAGTTACTTAGAGTGGGCGGGCCCTGGCGCTCCGGTCTGTCCCGGAGGTAGAGGCCGTCTTCTTGTAGAGTGTTCCGGTTAGAGTAGGATGGAGGGTCCGGGGCTCGGAGGACTGCTGGTCCTGCTGCTGTGCGGAGCTGTGGCGGGGGAGAGCCGGAGCAGAGATGCCGTGAGACCCGGTGAGTGGGCCCGCAGAAGAGGGGGCACATACTTTACTGGGGGACTGGACCTGTACAAGGGGGCAAGAGGTGGGGAACCAGGGGGTAATAAGGGGGAGAGGTTTGGAACCAAGGGGTAATAAGGGGGAGAGGTGAGGAACCAGGGGGTAATAAGGGGGAGAGGTGAGGAACCAAGGGGTAATGAGGAGGAGAGGTGAGGAACCAGGGGGTAATGAGGAGGAGAGGTGAGGAACCAGGGGGTAATAAGGGGGAGAGGTGAGGAACCAGGGGGTAATGAGGGGGAGAGGTGAGGAACCGGGGGGTAATGAGGGGGAGAGGTGAGGAACCAAGGGGTAATAAGGGGGAGAGGTGAGGAACCAAGGGGTAATAAGGGGGAGAGGTGAGGAACCAAGGGGTAATAAGGGGGAGAGGTGAGGAACCAAGGGGTAATGAGGAGGAGAGGTGAGGAACCAGGGGGTAATAAGGGGGAGAGGTGAGGAACCAAGGGGTAATGAGGAGGAGAGGTGAGGAACCAGGGGGTAATGAGGAGGAGAGGTGAGGAACCAGGGGGTAATAAGGGGGAGAGGTGAGGAACCAAGGGGTAATGAGGGGGAGAGGTGAGGAACCAGGGGGTAATGAGGGGGAGAGGTGAGGAACCAAGGGGTAATGAGGGGGAGAGGTGAGGAACCAGGGGGTAATGAGGGGGAGAGGTGAGGAACCAGGGGGTAATGAGGGGGAGAGGTGAGGAACCAGGGGGTAATGAGGGGGAGAGGTGAGGAACCAAGGGGTAATGAGGGGGAGAGGTGAGGAACCAGGGGGTAATGAGGGGGAGAGGTGAGGAACCAAGGGGTAATGAGGGGGAGAGGTGAGGAACCAGGGGGTAATGAGGGGGAGAGGTGAGGAACCAGGGGGTAATGAGGGGGAGAGGTGAGGAACCAGGGGGTAATGAGGGGGAGAGGTGAGGAACCAGGGGGTAATGAGGGGGAGAGGTGAGGAACCAGGGGGTAATGAGGGGGAGAGGTGAGGAACCAGGGGGTAATGAGGAGGAGAGGTGAGGAACCAAGGGGTAATGAGGAGGAGAGGTGAGGAACCAGGGGGTAATGAGGGGGAGAGGTGAGGAACCAGGGGGTAATGAGGGGGAGAGGTGAGGAACCAAGGGGTAATGAGGAGGAGAGGTGAGGAACCAGGGGGTAATGAGGGGGAGAGGTGAGGAACCAGGGGGTAATGAGGGGGAGAGGTGAGGAACCAGGGGGTAATGAGGGGGAGAGGTGAGGAACCAGGGGGTAATGAGGGGGAGAGGTGAGGAACCAGGGGGTAATGAGGGGGAGAGGTGAGGAACCAGGGGGTAATGAGGGGGAGAGGTGAGGAACCAGGGGGTAATGAGGGGGAGAGGTGAGGAACCAGGGGGTAATGAGGGGGAGAGGTGAGGAACCAGGGGGTAATGAGGGGGAGAGGTGAGGAACCAGGGGGTAATGAGGGGGAGAGGTGAGGAACCAAGGGGTAATGAGGAGGAGAGGTGAGGAACCAAGGGGTAATAAGGGGGAGAGGTGAGGAACCAGGGGGTAATGAGGGGGAGAGGTGAGGAACCAGGGGGTAATGAGGGGGAGAGGTGAGGAACCAGGGGGTAATGAGGGGGAGAGGTGAGGAACCAAGGGGTAATGAGGAGGAGAGGTGAGGAACCAGGGGGTAATGAGGAGGAGAGGTGAGGAACCAGGGGGTAATGAGGGGGAGAGGTGAGGAACCAGGGGGTAATGAGGGGGAGAGGTGAGGAACCAGGGGGTAATAAGGAGGAGAGGTGAGGAACCAGGGGGTAATGAGGGGGAGAGGTGAGGAACCGGGGGGTAATGAGGGGGAGAGGTGAGGAACCGGGGGGTAATAAGGAGGAGAGGTGAGGAACCGGGGGGTAATGAGGAGGAGAGGTGAGGAACCGGGGGGTAATGAGGGGGAGAGGTGAGGAACCGGGGGGTAATGAGGGGGAGAGGTGAGGAACCGGGGGGTAATGAGGGGGAGAGGTGAGGAACCGGGGGGTAATGAGGGGGAGAGGTGAGGAACTGGGGGGTAATGAGGGGGAGAGGTGAGGAACCAGGGGGTAATGAGGGGGAGAGGTGAGGAACCAGGGGGTAATGAGGGGGAGAGGTGAGGAACCAGGGGGTAATGAGGAGGAGAGGTGAGGAACCAGGGGGTAATGAGGAGGAGAGGTGAGGAACCAGGGGGTAATAAGGGGGAGAGGTGAGGAACCAAGGGGTAATGAGGAGGAGAGGTGAGGAACCAGGGGGTAATGAGGGGGAGAGGTGAGGAACCAAGGGGTAATAAGGGGGAGAGGTAAGGAACCAGGGGGTAATAAGGGGGAGAGGTGAGGAACCAGGGGGGGTAATAAGGAGGAGAGGTGAGGAACCAGGGGGTAATAAGGAGGAGAGGTGAGGAACCAGGGGGTAATAAGGAGGAGAGGTGAGGAACCAGGGGGGGTAATAAGGGGGAGAGGTGAGGAACCGGGGGGGTAATAAGGGGGAGAGGTGAGGAACCAGGGGGTAATAAGGGGGAGAGGTGAGGAACCGGGGGGGTAATAAGGGGGAGAGGTGAGGAACCAGGGGGTAATGAGGGGGAGAGGTGAGGAACCAGGGGGTAATAAGGGGGAGAGGTGAGGAACCGGGGGGGGTAATAAGGGGGAGAGGTGAGGAACCAGGGGGTAATGAGGGGGAGAGGTGAGGAACCAGGGGGGGTAATAAGGGGGAGAGGTGAGGAACCGGGGGGGTAATAAGGGGGAGAGGTGAGGAACCAGGGGGTAATGAGGGGGAGAGGTGAGGAACCAGGGGGTAATGAGGGGGAGAGGTGGGGAACCAGGGGGTAATAAGGGGGAGAGGTGAGGAACCAGGGGGTAATGAGGGGGAGAGGTGAGGAACCAGGGGGTAATAAGGGGGAGAGGTGAGGAACCGGGGGGGTAATAAGGGGGAGAGGTGAGGAACCAGGGGGTAATGAGGGGGAGAGGTGAGGAACCAGGGGGGGTAATAAGGGGGAGAGGTGAGGAACCAGGGGGTAATGAGGGGGAGAGGTGAGGAACCAGGGGGTAATGAGGGGGAGAGGTGAGGAACCAGGGGGGGTAATAAGGGGGAGAGGTGAGGAACCAGGGGGGTAATAAGGGGGAGAGGTGAGGAACCAGGGGGTAATGAGGGGGAGAGGTGAGGAACCAGGGGGTAATAAGGGGGAGAGGTGAGGAACCGGGGGGGTAATAAGGAGGAGAGGTGAGGAACCAGGGGGTAATAAGGGGGAGAGGTGAGGAACCAGGGGGTAATAAGGAGGAGAGGTGAGGAACCAGGGGGTAATAAGGGGGAGAGGTGAGGAACCAGGGGGTTATGAGGAGGAGAGGTGAGGAACCAGGGGGTAATAAGGAGGAGAGGTGAGGAACCAGGGGGTAATAAGGGGGAGAGGTGAGGAACCAGGGGGTTATGAGGAGGAGAGGTGAGGAACCAGGGGGTAATAAGGAGGAGAGGTGAGGAACCAGGGGGTAATAAGGGGGAGAGGTGAGGAACCAGGGGGTTATGAGGAGGAGAGGTGAGGAACCACAGCAGAATAAGGGGATAGAGAGGGAGGAGGGGGTGACGTGGGGAGAGAGAACAGAGAGGGGCGAGAGTCAGACGAGGGGAGTGAACGGAGAGGGGCGAGGGTCAGACGAGGGGAGAGAACGGAGAGGGGGGAGGGGCAGACGAGGGGAGAGAACGGAGAGGGGCGAGGGGCAGACGAGGGGAGAGAACGGAGAGGGGCGAGGGGCAGACGTGAGGAGAGAACGGAGAGGGGCGAGGGTCAGACGTGAGGAGAGAACGGAGAGGGACGAGGGTCAGACGTGGGGAGAGAACGGAGAGGGACGAGGGTCAGACGTGGGGAGAGAACGGAGAGGGACGAGGGTCAGACGTGGGGAGAGAACGGAGAGGGACGAGGGTCAGACGTGGGGAGAGAACGGAGAGGGACGAGGGTCAGACGTGGGGAGAGAACGGAGAGGGGCGAGGGGCAGACGAGGGGAGAGAACGGAGAGGGGGGAGGGGCAGACGAGGGGAGAGAACGGAGAGGGGCGAGGGGCAGACGAGGGGAGAGAACGGAGAGGGGCGAGGGGCAGACGAGGGGAGAGAACGGAGAGGGGCGAGGGGCAGACGTGAGGAGAGAACGGAGAGGGACGAGGGTCAGACGTGGGGAGAGAACGGAGAGGGGCGAGGGTCAGACGTGGGGAGAGAACGGAGAGGGACGAGGGTCAGACGTGGGGAGAGAACGGAGAGGGACGAGGGTCAGACGTGGGGAGAGAACGGAGAGGGACGAGGGTCAGACGTGGGGAGAGAACGGAGAGGGACGAGGGTCAGACGTGAGGAGAGAACGGAGAGGGTCAGACGTGAGGAGAGAACGGAGAGGGACGAGGGTCAGACGTGAGGAGAGAGAACGGAGAGGGGCGAGGGTCAGACGTGAGGAGAGAGAACGGAGAGGGGCGAGGGTCAGACGTGAGGAGAGAACGGAGAGGGGCGAGGGTCAGACATGGGGAGAGAACGGAGAGGGGCGAGGGTCAGACGTGGGGAGAGAACGGAGAGGGACGAGGGTCAGACGTGGGGAGAGAACGGAGAGGGACGAGGGTCAGACGTGAGGAGAGAACGGAGAGGGGAGAGGGTCAGACGTGAGGAGAGAACGGAGAGGGACGAGGGTCAGACGTGAGGAGAGAACGGAGAGGGGCGAGGGTCAGACGTGGGGAGAGAACGGAGAGGGGCGAGGGTCAGACGTGGGGAGAGAACGGAGAGGGGAGAGAACGGAGAGGGGCGAGGGTCAGACGTGGGGAGAGAACGGAGAGGGACGAGGGTCAGACGTGGGGAGAGAACGGAGAGAGGCGAGGGTCAGACGTGGGGAGAGAACGGAGAGGGGCGAGGGTCAGACGTGAGGAGAGAACGGAGAGGGGCGAGGGGAGAGAACGGAGAGGGGCGAGGGTCAGACGTGGGGAGAGAACGGAGAGGGTCGAGGGTCAGACGGTGGAGAACGGAGAGGGACGAGGGGAGAGAACGGAGAGGGGTGAGGGTCAGACGTGGGGAGAGAACGGAGAGGGGCGAGGGGAGAGAACGGAGAGGGGCGAGGGGAGAGAACGGAGAGGGGCGAGGGGAGAGAACGGAGAGGGGCGAGGGTCAGACGTGAGGAGAGAGAACGGAGAGGGGCGACGGGAGAGAATGGAGAGGGGCGAGAACGGAGAGGGGCGAGGGGAGAGAATGGAGAGGGGCGAGGGGAGAGAATGGAGAGGGGCGAGGGTCAGACGTGGGGAGAGAACGGAGAGGGGCGAGGGGAGAGAACGGAGAGGGGCGAGGGGAGAGAACGGAGAGGGGCGAGGGTCAGACGTGAGGAGGAGAGATTTTGATGGCGGCCATGTTAGTTGTCACCCAGCTTTCCCGGTAGCAGATATGATTGGGATGTATAGACTGTCAGCTCTTGGGCCCAGTCTGCGGCCTGTGTGAGACCTCAGAGCTGCGCTCCACGTGTATGGAGGTGTGTAAGGTGTTCCAGCACTTTCCGCGCCTGGAGGGTTAGAATATTTGTGACATAGCAGGCGCTCCTCCTCCCCGCTCCTCCCCGCCGCCGCCTGGGGCGCTACATGCCGAAACTCATAAAATCACCGGCAAGACAGTGAGAGGATGGCAGCCTGCCTGCAGAGCATCGCTCCTCTGTGCCTGTAGTCAGAGGGGAGGGGGCGGCTCAGCGGTGACATCATCTGCAGGGCCCCCCCATAGGAAACAGAAGCGACCAATCACACGGCAGATTTCATTGTATAACCTGCCAACCAGAAGTTTTGCTATGAGCTGTCAGGGTGTGTATCATGTGACCTCTCAGAGCTCTGCTGATTGGCCCAGGTTTGTTCAGCTAATTGGTTTAGATTTCTGGGAGGGGAGGGGCCTATTATTGGCGGAAAAGTCTGGAAAATAAAGAAAGTTCTGTCTGTGTGGGGGGGCGGGGGTCCAGCTGTGTCCTGGGGAGGGGGTGATGCGGGGGTGGAGGGGAGTCCTAGTAATGACACTGGTAGGTATGAGCGCAGCAGCCGCGCACCCCCCCTCCCCCTCCTCCTCATCTTCTCCATTTCTCCTGGAATGTTTTTATTTCCCCAGAAAGTTCCTTGGAGGAATTCCAGCGGTCTGAAGTATCCGGCAGCTGCTCGAGCCCCCTCCTCCTAATATTACAGGCCCCCTCCTCGATTATAGGCTTATTACCCCCTCCCCCAATATCACAGGCTATGTCCTACTCCCGGCCCCCACTTCTGTTATATGACTACTAGTTACCCCCGGCCCCCTCCTCCTAATATTACAGGTCCCCTCCTGTATTATATGCTTATTACCCCCTTCCCCAAATATTGCAGGCTCTTACACCCCCCCGGCCCCCTCCTCTATTATATGACTATTACCTACCCCCCCGGCCCCCTCCTCGATTATACAGCCCCCCCCCTTCCCCCAATATTACAGACCCCCTCCTCTATTATACAGCTATTACCCCCCCGGCCCCCTCCTCGATTATACAGCCCCCCCTTCCCCCAATATCACAGGCTCTTACACCCCCCCGGCCCCCACTTCTGTTATATGACTACTAGTGACCCCCCGGCCCCCCAATCACATAGACTGAGGCCTCTTTGTCCCGCTGCCACGTGTGTCAGTCTTGATGCCCAGGAGGATTGTGGGCCGTGCAGAGTTAATGAGGATTATTCGGAGACCCCCTCCACCTCGCGCCCCCTCCCCCTCCTCATGTATCTTGTATGCAGTGGGCCATGGTGACCTCTAATATGGCGGGGCGGGGGCCGGAGCTCGCACCTTCATAGGTTGCTGTTTCTTGTGTCTTCCAGAGAAGCTTGTGGTGATCACGGTGGCCACGGACACCACAGAGGGCTACCAGCGCTTTCTCCGCACCGCCCGCCACTTCAACTACACGGTGAAGGTGAGGCCTTCATCCTAGACACGTCCGCCATATTTGAAGGCGGTCCCTCTCTATAACCCCTTCCTCCTCTTATTCTCACAGACCCTGGGCCTGGGACAGGAATGGAAAGGTGGTGATGTGGCCCGTACAGTGGGTGGTGGCCAGAAGGTGCGCTGGCTGAAGGAGGCGCTGGAGGACTACCGGGAGCAGGAGGACATGATCATCATGTTTGTGGACAGGTGGGTAAGGCCGGATCGGTGGGGGAGGGGCCGGGACCTCACATTATCTTCTGACCCTCCCCTGGCCGCCATCTTTTTTGCAGTTATGATGTCATCCTGGCTGGGAGCCCCATCGAGCTGCTCTGGAAGTTCCATCAGTTTGACCAGAAGGTGGTCTTCTCAGCGGAGGGCTTCTGCTGGCCCGACTGGTCCCTGGCCGAGAAGTATCCGCCTGTAGGCAATGGCAAACGGTTCCTGAACTCAGGAGGTAAGAGCGCGGCAGCCTCCACCATGTCTAGTGTTGTCAGCAGTGTCATGTGACTGTAGTGACCCTACCGCCCTCTCTCGCCCCTACAGGTTTCATCGGTTACGCCCCTCAGCTCTATCGCATCGTCCAGCTCTGGAAGTTCAAGGACGACGATGACGACCAATTATTCTACACCAAAGTCTACCTGGACGAGGAGTTGAGGGTGAGAGGGCACAAACTTAGCGCGTGTCCCGCCCCCTGCTGAGCGCGTGTCCCGCCCCCTGCTGAGCGCGTGTCCCGCCCCCTGCTGAGCGCGTGTCCCGCCCCCTGCTGAGCGCGTGTCCCGCCCCCTGCTGAGCGCGTGTCCCGCCCCCTGCTGAGCGCGTGTCCCGCCCCCTGCTGAGCGCGTGTCCCGCCCCCTGCTGAGCGCGTGTCCCGCCTTCTGCTTAACGCGTGTCCTGCCCCCTGCTTAGTGTGTCCCGCCCCCTGCTTAGTGTGTCCCGCCCCCTGCTTAGCACGTGTCCCGCCCCCTACTTAGCGCGTGTCCCGCCCCTGCTGAGCACATGTCCCGCCCCTACCTATCACGCACCCAGGAGCCTGCTCTCTATATCTGACTTGTCTATTCTCATTGTACAGGAGAAGTTCAACATCGGCCTCGACCACAAGTCCAAGATTTTTCAGAACCTGAATGGCGCCATTGGTAAGTAGAGCGGCGCGGTTGTGGGCGGGGTTATGGCGGCATTCAGTGTCGCTAACAAGGCGTCTCTTCTGACAGATGAGGTTGTCATGAAGTTTGACAAGAACAAGGTCCGGGCACGAAACGTCGCCTTTGATACCATCCCAGTCGTCATCCACGGCAATGGACCCACCAAGGTAATGCCCGTTGCTGCCCCCGCTGCTGCCCCCCGCTGTCACCCAGCAGCCTCCTGACCTCTGCATCTGCTTTATCTCTAGCTGCAGCTGAACTATCTGGGGAACTACGTGCCGAACGCCTGGACCCATGAAGGCGGCTGCGAAGTCTGCGACGACGACCTGCTAGAC
This sequence comes from Leptodactylus fuscus, assembly GCF_031893055.1. Taxonomy (NCBI): domain Eukaryota; kingdom Metazoa; phylum Chordata; class Amphibia; order Anura; family Leptodactylidae; genus Leptodactylus; species Leptodactylus fuscus. The sequence continues at coordinate 210,400 of NC_134269.1, read as the reverse complement.
ATCTCGGAGGTGGAGGTGAATGTGGCGCCCCCTACTGGCAGGGCAGAGATGTACTTGCGCACAGTTGTTTTCTTCTCTGCTGTTCTCTTGTATCTGAAGATTACAGCGGAAATACACACATGAGAAGCTAGAGCCATATCCTGTACTCCAGTCACACCCAGAGCTGCAGCAACTATTCTGCTGTTAGGTGTAGTCTTATACTCCAGTCACACCCAGAGCTGCAGCAACTATTCTGCTGTTAGGTGTAGTCTTATACTCCGGTCACACCCAGAGCTGCAGCCACTATTCTGCTGTTAGGTGTAGTCTTATACTCCGGTCACCTCCAGAGCTGCAGCCACTATTCTGCTGTTAGGTGTAGTCTTATACTCCGGTCACCTCCAGAGCTGCAGCCACTATTCTGCTGTTAGGTGTAGTCTTATACTCCGGTCACCTCCAGAGCTGCAGCCACTATTCTGCTGTTAGGTGTAGTCTTATACTCCAGTCACACCCAGAGCTGCAGCCACTATTCTGCTGTTAGGTGTAGTCTTATACTCCAGTCACACCCAGAGCTGCAGCCACTATTCTGCTGTTAGGTGTAGTCTTATACTCCAGTCACACCCAGAGCTGCAGTCACTATTCTGCTGTTAGGTGTAGTCTTATACTCCAGTCACACCCAGAGCTGCAGCCACTATTCTGCTGTTATATCAGGTCTTATACTCCAGTCACACCCAGAGCTGCAGCCACTATTCTGCTGTTAGGTGTAGTCTTATACTCCGGTCACACCCAGAGCTGCAGCCACTATTCTGCTGTTATATCAGGTCTTATACTCCAGTCACACCCAGAGCTGCAGCCACTATTCTGCTGTTATATCAGGTCTTATACTCCAGTCACACCCAGAGCTGCAGTCACTATTCTGCTGTTAGGTGTAGTCTTATACTCCGGTCACACCCAGAGCTGCAGCCACTATTCTGCTGTTAGGTGTAGTCTTATACTCCGGTCACACCCAGAGCTGCAGCCACTATTCTGCTGTTATATCAGGTCTTATACTCCGGTCACACCCAGAGCTGCAGCCACTATTCTGCTGTTAGGTGTAGTCTTATACTCCAGTCACACCCAGAGCTGCAGCCACTATTCTGCTGGTAGGTGTAGTCTTATACTCCAGTCACACCCAGAGCTGCAGCCACTATTCTGCTGTTAGGTGTAGTCTTATACTCCGGTCACACCCAGAGCTGCAGCCACTATTCTGCTGTTATATCAGGTCTTATACTCCGGTCACTTCCAGAGCTGCAGCCACTATTCTGCTGTTAGGTGTAGTCTTATACTCCAGTCACACCCAGAGCTGCAGCCACTATTCTGCTGTTAGGTGTAGTCTTATACTCCAGTCACACCCAGAGCTGCAGTCACTATTCTGCCCGGACTCAGCAGCGCCCCCGTCTTGTCTCGCGCAGGATGACGATCTGCCGCGGCTCTTGCTGGGCGTGTTCATCGAGCAGCCGACGCCGTTCCTGCCGCAGTTCCTGGAGAGACTGGTGGGGCTGAGCTACCCGCGGAGCCGCCTGTCCCTGTACATCCACAACAGTGTAAGAGCCCAGCCCCCTATTATACTCCGCCCCCATGACCAGACTGGTGCTGACTCCGCCCCATTGACTATCCCCAGGAGGTCTACCATGAGCGGCACATGCAGGACTTCTATAACAAGCACAAGGAGGAGTTCCCCAGCCTGAAGATAGTGGGGCCGGAGGAGGCGCTGAGCCAGGGCGAGGCCAGGGACATGGGCATGTAAGTAGAGGGGCGGGGCCTGTCTGCTGTATGGGCGGGGCCTGTCTGCTGTATGGGCGGGGCCTTCTGATATATGGGCGGGGCCTGTCTGATATATGGGCGAGGCCAGGGACATGGGCATGTAAGTAGAGGGGCGGGCCTGTCTGCTATATGGGCGGGGCCTGTCTGCTATATGGGCGAGGCCAGGGACATGGGCATGTAAGTAGAGGGGCGGGGCCTGTCTGCTATATGGGCGGGGCCTGTCTGCTATATGGGCGGGGCCTGTCTGCTATATGGGCGAGGCCAGGGACATGGGCATGTAAGTAGAGGGGCGGGGCCTGTCTGCTATATGGGCGGGGCCTGTCTGCTATATGGGCGGGGCCTGTCTGCTATATGGGCGGGGCCTGCCATCAGTCCGCACTGACGCACTGTGTGTACAGGGACCTGTGCCGGCAGGACGACTCCTGTGACTATTACTTCAGCCTGGACGCCGACGTGGTGCTCACCAACCCCGACACCCTGTACATCCTGATCCAGGAGAATCGGTGAGTCCGGGCGGTGTCCTCTCTGGGGGAGGGGCTCTCTGTGACACCCATATCTGACACCCTAAATCCCCTCCCTGCAGGAAAATCATCGCCCCCATGGTGTCCCGCAGTGGCAAACTCTGGTCCAACTTCTGGGGGGCGCTCAGCCCTGAGGGGTACTACGCCCGATCCGAGGACTACGTGGACATTGTGCAGGGGAAGAGGATGTGAGTCACACCCGGGAGTGGGCGGGGCCAGCCTGTAGCTCCCCCTAGAGGGCGCCCAGCATTTCATACCTGGTGTCTGTGTCTTGTAGTGGGGTGTGGAACGTCCCGTACATCGCCCACACCTACCTGGTCAAGGGGGAGACTCTGCGGCAGGAGCTGTCACACAGGAACGTCTTCACCTTGTCAGGAGTGGACCCCGACATGTCCTTCTGCAAGAGTGCCAGGGACAAGGTAGGTGGCCGCATGATGGGGGGTGTCCCCTCCCCCAGTAGTGGTGATATCGGGGTGCAGTGTGGTCCTGGGCGGTAGTGGTGGTGATATTGGGGTGCAGTGTGGTCCTGGGCGGTAGTGGTGGTGATATTGGGGTGCAGTGTGGTCCTGGGCGGTAGTGGTGGTGATATTGGGGTGCAGTGTGGTCCTGGGCGGTAGTGGTGGTGATATCGGGGTGCAGTGTGGTCCTGGGCGGTAGTGGTGGTGATATTGGGGTGCAGTGCGGTCCTGGTCAGTAGTGCTGGTGATATTGGGGTGCAGTGTGGTCCTGGGCGGTAGTGGTGGTGATATCGGGGTGCAGTGTGGTCCTGGGCGGTAGTGGTGGTGATATCGGGGTGCAGTGTGGTCCTGGGCGGTAGTGGTGGTGATATTGGGGTGCAGTGTGGTCCTGGGCGGTAGTGGTGGTGATATTGGGGTGCAGTGTGGTCCTGGGCGGTAGTGGTGGTGATATTGGGGTGCAGTGTGGTCCTGGGCGGTAGTGGTGGTGATATTGGGGTGCAGTGTGGTCCTGGGCGGTAGTGGTGGTGATATCGGGGTGCAGTGTGGTCCTGGGCGGTAGTGGTGGTGATATTGGGGTGCAGTGCGGTCCTGGTCAGTAGTGCTGGTGATATTGGGGTGCAGTGTGGTCCTGGGCGGTAGTGGTGGTGATATCGGGGTGCAGTGTGGTCCTGGGCGGTAGTGGTGGTGATATCGGGGTGCAGTGTGGTCCTGGGCGGTAGTGGTGGTGATATTGGGGTGCAGTGCGGTCCTGGGCGGTACTGGTGGTGATATTGGGGTGCAGTGCAGTCCTGGGCGGTAGTGGTGGTGATATTGGGGTGCAGTGTGGTCCTGGGCAGTAGTGGTGGTGATATTGGGGTGCAGTGTGGTCCTGGGCGGTAGTGGTGGTGATATTGGGGTGCAGTGTGGTCCTGGGCGGTAGTGGTGGTGATATCGGGGTGCAGTGTGGTCCTGGGCGGTAGTGGTGGTGATATTGGGGTGCAGTGCGGTCCTGGTCAGTAGTGCTGGTGATATTGGGGTGCAGTGTGGTCCTGGGCGGTAGTGGTGGTGATATCGGGGTGCAGTGTGGTCCTGGGCGGTAGTGGTGGTGATATCGGGGTGCAGTGTGGTCCTGGGCGGTAGTGGTGGTGATATTGGGGTGCAGTGCGGTCCTGGGCGGTACTGGTGGTGATATTGGGGTGCAGTGCAGTCCTGGGCGGTAGTGGTGGTGATATTAGGGAGCAGTGTGGTCCTGGGCAGTAGTGGTGGTATTGGGGTGCAGTGCGGTCCTGGGCGGTAGTGGTGGTGATATCGGGGTGCAGTGTGGTCCTGGGCGGTAGTGGTGGTGATATCGGGGTGCAGTGTGGTCCTGGGCAGTAGTGGTGGTGATATTGGGGTGCAGTGTGGTCCTGGGCGGTAGTGGTGGTGATATTGGGGAGCAGTGTGGTCCTGGGCAGTAGTGGTGGTATTGGGGTGCAGTGCGGTCCTGGGCAGTAGTGCTGGTGATATTGGGGTGCAGTGTGGTCCTGGGCAGTAGTGGTGATGATATTGGGGTGCAGTGTGGTCCTGGGCAGTAGTGGTGGTGATATTGGGGTGCAGTGTGGTCCTGGGCAGTAGTGGTGGTATTGGGGTGCAGTGCGGTCCTGGGCAGTAGTGGTGGTGATATTGGGGTGCAGTGAGGTCCTGGGCAGTAGTGGTGGTATTGGGGTGCAGTGAGGTCCTGGGCAGTAGTGGTGGTATTGGGGTGCAGTGCGGTCCTGGTCAGTAGTGCTGGTGATATCGGGGTGCAGTGTGGTCCTGGGCAGTAGTGCTGGTGATATTGGGGTGCAGTGCGGTCCTGGGCGGTAGTGGTGGTGATATTGGGGTGCAGTGCGGTCCTGGGCGGTAGTGGTGGTGATATTGGGGTGCAATGCGGTCCTGGGCGGTAGTGGTGGTGATATTGGGGTGCAGTGTGGTCCTGGGCAGTAGTGGTGGTATTGGGGTGCAGTGTGGTCCTGGGCAGTAGTGGTGGTGATATCGGGGTGCAGTGTGGTCCTGGGCAGTAGTGGTGGTGATATCGGGGTGCAGTGTGGTCCTGGGCAGTAGTGGTGGTGATATTGGGGTGCAGTGTGGTCCTGGGCAGTAGTGGTGGTGATATTGGGGTGCAGTGCGGTCCTGGGCAGTAGTGCTGGTGATATTGGGGTGCAGTGTGGTCCTGGGCAGTAGTGGTGGTGATATCGGGGTGCAGTGTGGTCCTGGGCAGTAGTGGTGGTGATATCGGGGTGCAGTGTGGTCCTGGGCAGTAGTGGTGGTATTGGGGTGCAGTGTGGTCCTGGGCAGTAGTGGTGGTGATATTGGGGTGCAGTGCGGTCCTGGTCAGTAGTGCTGGTGATATTGGGGTGCAGTGTGGTCCTGGGCAGTAGTGGTGGTGATATTGGGGTGCAGTGTGGTCCTGGGCGGTAGTGGTGGTGATATTGGGGTGCAGTGCGGTCCTGGGCAGTAGTGCTGGTGATATTGGGGTGCAGTGTGGTCCTGGGCAGTAGTGGTGGTATTGGGGTGCAGTGTGGTCCTGGGCGGTAGTGGTGGTGATATTGGGGTGCAGTGTGGTCCTGGGCGGTAGTGGTGGTGATATTGGGGTGCAGTGTGGTCCTGGGCGGTAGTGCTGGTGATATTGGGGTGCAGTGTGGTCCTGGGCGGTAGTGGTGATGATATTGGGGTGCAGTGTGGTCCTGGGCAGTAGTGGTGGTGATATTGGGGTGCAGTGTGGTCCTGGGCGGTAGTGCTGGTGATATTGGGGTGCAGTGTGGTCCTGGGCGGTAGTGGTGATGATATTGGGGTGCAGTGTGATCCTGGGCAGTAGTGGTGGTGATATTGGGGTGCAGTGAGGTCCTGGGCAGTAGTGGTGGTGGTATTGGGGTGCAGTGTGGTCCTGGGCAGTAGTGGTGGTGATATTGGGGTGCAGTGTGGTCCTGGTCAGTAGTGCTGGTGATATTGGGGTGCAGTGTGGTCCTGGGCAGTAGTGGTGGTATTGGGGTGCAGTGTGGTCCTGGGCGGTAGTGGTGGTGATATCGGGGTGCAGTGCGGTCCTGGGCGGTAGTGGTGGTGATATTGGGGTGCAGTGCGGTCCTGGTCAGTAGTGCTGGTGATATTGGGGTGCAGTGTGGTCCTGGGCAGTAGTGGTGGTGATATTGGGGTGCAGTGCGGTCCTGGGCGGTAGTGGTGGTGATATTAGGGAGCAGTGTGGTCCTGGGCAGTAGTGGTGGTATTGGGGTGCAGTGCGGTCCTGGGCGGTAGTGGTGGTGATATTGGGGTGCAGTGTGGTCCTGGGCGGTAGTGGTGGTGATATTGGGGTGCAGTGTGGTCCTGGGCAGTAGTGGTGATGATATTGGGGTGCAGTGTGGTCCTGGGCAGTAGTGGTGGTGATATTGGGGTGCAGTGTGGTCCTGGGCAGTAGTGGTGGTATTGGGGTGCAGTGCGGTCCTGGGCAGTAGTGGTGGTGATATTGGGGTGCAGTGTGGTCCTGGGCAGTAGTGGTGGTGATATTGGGGTGCAGTGTGGTCCTGGGCGGTAGTGCTGGTGATATTGGGGTGCAGTGTGGTCCTGGGCGGTAGTGGTGATGATATTGGGGTGCAGTGTGGTCCTGGGCGGTAGTGGTGGTGATATTGGGGTGCAGTGTGGTCCTGGGCAGTAGTGGTGGTGATATTGGGGTGCAGTGTGGTCCTGGGCGGTAGTGGTGGTGATATTGGGGTGCAGTGTGGTCCTGGGCGGTAGTGCTGGTGATATTGGGGTGCAGTGTGGTCCTGGGCGGTAGTGGTGATGATATTGGGGTGCAGTGTGGTCCTGGGCAGTAGTGCTGGTGATATTGGGGAGCAGTGTGATCCTGGGCAGTAGTGGTGGTGATATTGGGGTGCAGTGAGGTCCTGGGCAGTAGTGGTGGTGGTATTGGGGTGCAGTGCGGTCCTGGGCAGTAGTGCTGGTGATATTGGGGAGCAGTGTGATCCTGGGCAGTAGTGGTGGTGGTATTGGGGTGCAGTGCGGTCCTGGGCAGTAGTGGTGGTGATATTGGGGTGCAGTGCGGTCCTGGGCAGTAGTGGTGGTGATATTGGGGTGCAGTGTGGTGGACGTCCTTACTTGTATATACTGTGAGTGTTTGCTGCACATGTGTGATGATCTGCCCCCCTCTGTATTTGTTGCCCCCCTCTGAAGTATCACAAGACATGGGGGGGTTGTAAATCCGCCAGACACAGGAACTTCTTCTCCTGGTAAGGGATAAACATGTCTGCCATTAAGGGAGGGGAGGGGGGCGCCCTGACAGAGGCCGCTCACATAGATGGGACATAGTTGGGGGGCTGAACATGGGCCGGGGCTGATAATTGCAAATACACTCAATACCAAGATAACTTAGTGACATCTCTGTGGAGAAGCCATGCGGGGTCTGTGGGAGCCGAGTGTGCAGGGCTCTGAGCCTCCACTCAGACTGGGGAGGGTATTGGTGAGCCTGGAGGGAGAAGTTCAGGTACCGGGGGGGGGGGGGAGAGGGGGAGACCAGACCCGCGTCACTGCAGGTTTCCTGAGGGGCCATAACCGGAGCATCATTGGTCTCGGCTCTTCAGGGGAGTGGTCTATTAGGGAGGCGTCAGTTACCCCCCGCACCTCTCAGGAGGGTCAGGCCCAGGGACTAGAGGTGACCACACACAGGAGGGTCCACCACCACCAGAGGGGGCTGCACCATTGTACCAGGTCACAGTAGTCCTACCCATCTGTGCAGCTATGTAAGGGTTAACCATTGTCCTCCTTATCTGCTCCTCATTGAAGTAACACAAAAGAGACACCGGGAACAATCCTCTCCCCCCCTGATGGGCCGGGGTGCCCTGACCCTGCCGCCGCCGCTGCACTAGATGAATAGATGGGGCGTGGTCTGACCAGGAGGTGGATCCTGTACCTGCTGCAGCGCCCCCCTCAGCTCTGACCCTCTGGGTGGTCCCCGAATGCTCCGCCCATACTGCGCCCTGTAAGGTGTCTGATAGGCCCAGTTCACATCTCTGTTCAGGAAGTCCGCTTGGGGTGAACGCAGGTGTGAACCAGGCCTTAGAGAGACGTGTGAGTGGCGGCAGCAGCAGCGAAAATCTGGGGTGTGAGAGAGAAGGGCGAAGGCAACATAGAGTGCAGTGATTTAACCCCTGATGACGATGATGTCGGGGTGCAGTGTGATGACTCCTCCCCCAGTAGTGACGATATCGGGGTGCAGTGTGATGACTCCTCCCCCAGTAGTGACGATGTCGGGGTGCAGTGTGATGACTCCTCCCCCACTAGTGACGATGTCGGGGTGCAGTGTGATGACTCCTCCCCCACTAGTGACGATGTCGGGGTGCAGTGTGATGACTCCTCCCCCAGTAGTGACGATGTCGGGGTGCAGTGTGATGACTCCTCCCCCAGTAGTGACGATGTCGGGGTGCAGTGTGATGACTCCTCCCCCAGTAGTGACGATGTCGGGGTGCAGTGTGATGACTCCTCCCCCAGTAGTGACGATGTCGGGGTGCAGTGTGATGACTCCTCCCCCAGTAGTGACGATGTCGGGGTGCAGTGTGATGACTCCTCCCCCAGTAGTGATGATATCGGGGTGCAGTGTGATGACTCCTCCCCCAGTAGTGATGATGTCGGGGTGCAGTGTGATGACTCCTCCCCCAGTAGTGATGATGTCGGGGTGCAGTGTGCTGACTCCGCCCTCTTTCTTCCCTCAGGGCGTCTTCCTGCACATCAGTAATCGGGATGAGTTTGGCCGTTTAATCTCCACCTCCAACTATAACACCTCCCGGCTACACAGCGACCTGTGGCAGATCTTCGAGAACCCTGTGGTAAGAAGCCCCTCCCCCTTATATAGCCCCTCCCTCAGACTCTGCCCCTCCCCTTATATAGCTCCTCCCTCAGACTCTGCCCCTCCCTCAGACTATGCCCCTCCCCCTTATATAGCCCCTCCCTCAGACTCTGCCCCTCCCCCTTATATAGCTCCTCCCTCAGACTCTGCCCCTCCCCCTTATATAGCCCCTCCCTCAGACTCTGCCCCTCCCCCTTATATAGCCCCTCACTCAGACTATGCCCCTCCCCCTTATATAGCCCCTCCCTCACTCTGTCCCTCCCCCTTACATAGCCCCTCCCTCAGACTCTGCCCCTCCCCCTTATATAGCCCCTCCCCCAGTATATGACCTTGTCTTCTGTCTGCAGGACTGGAGGGAGAAATACATCCATGAGAATTACTCGCGGATCTTCGAGGAGGATTACTATGAGCAGGTAACCTGATGGCGCCCCCTAGGGGAGGAGGATTGGGGTAATGTGTGACCCCTGGGTGACCCCTCTAACCTCAGGCCTCGCTCTCCTCAGCCTTGTCCAGACGTCTTCTGGTTCCCCATCTTCACGGAAGTCATGTGCGACGAGTTTGTGGAGGAGATGGAGAACTTTGGGCAGTGGTCTGGGGGCCGGAACGAAGTAAGTAGTGACCCGTGTAGAACAGTGCGCCCCCCGCTGGATATTGGGGGTCCTCACCCACACCCTCGACCAGATCTAAAGCCAGGACTAGACCCCAGACCCCAAAAGTCATCCGGACCAAACCCCTAAACTAATCCAGACTCGTATATGAACTTAGTCTCACCCCACCCAGAGCCCTTCAGACCACACCCCTCTATTCCTGACTCCTCCCACCGCTGCCCGTTTTGGTCTTTTCCTCCAGGATAAGCGGCTGGCGGGCGGCTACGAGAACGTTCCCACCGTGGACATCCACATGACGCAGGTGGGCTACCAGGAGGAGTGGCTGAAGTTCCTGAGGGACTACGTCGCCCCCCGTCACTGAGAAGCTGTTCCCTGGATATTACACCAAGGTAACGCCCGCTGCCCCCACCCCCTACTGTCCCCACCCCCTACTGTCCCCACCCCCTACTGCCTCCACCCTCTACTGTCCCCACCCCCTACTGCCTCCACCCTCTACTGCCTCCACCCTCTACTGCCTCCACCCTCTACTGTCTCCACCCCCCACTGCCTCCACCCCCTTCTCCCCCCACCCCCTTCTCCCCCCACCCCCTTCTCCCCCACCCCCTTCTCCCCCACCCTTCTCCCCCACCCCCTTTCTCCCCCACCCCCTTTCTCCCCCACCCCCTTCTCCCCCCACCCCTTCTTCCCCCCCCACCCCTTCTTCCCCCCCCACCCCTTCTTCCCCCCCCCCTTCTCCCCCCCCCTTCTCCCCCCCTTCTTCCCCCCCCACCCCCTTCTTCCCCCCCACCCCCTTCTCCCCCCCCCACCCCTTTCTCCCCCCCCCTTCCCCCCCCTTCCGCCCCCACCTCCCCCCCCCTTCCGCCCCCACCCCCTTCCTCCCCCACCCCCTTCCTCCCCCACCCCCTTCCTCCCCCACCCCCTTCCGTCCCCACCCCCTTCCGTCCCTCGTCCCCTTCCGTCCCCCACCCCCTTCCGTCCCTCTGCCCCGCACTGACCGCCATCTTCTCTTCAGGCCAAGGCGTTGCTGAACTTCATTGTGCGTTACCGCCCCGATGAGCAGCCGTCCCTGCGCCCGCACCACGACTCCTCCACCTTCACCATCAACATCGCCCTCAACAACAAGGACATTGACTATGAGGTGAGTGGCGCCATCTGTGGTTAGTCCTGTAACCACGCCCTCCCCCCATCGCTAACTCTGACTCCTCCCCTCAGGGCGGCGGCTGCCGATTCATCCGCTATAACTGCCGCGTGGAGTCACCACGTAAAGGCTGGTCCTTCATCCACCCGGGCCGCCTGACCCATTACCACGAGGGGCTGCCCACCACCAGGGGGACGCGCTACATCATGGTGTCGTTTGTGGACCCTTGATCCAAGGAATACCCCTCCCCCGATTCTAGGAGGACACTGAAGGGGGCGCCGTCTGACAAGTAACATGGCGTCTCCGGCCGCACTGTCTAATGATTCGCCAGCACTCACCGCTATCACACCGGGTGGCGCCCAGCACTACGGCAACGGCGCTGATCTTCACCTCAGGCTACCAAAACCACCGGAAGGAGGCGGAGCCACTGCCTACCCATCAGCGGAGGTCACAGGTCAGGGCGCCGAGACGGAAAACGGTTTAGGAAGAGCAAATCGCCGCTTCTGTACAAAACGCTTTAAATTATTTTCTGCCAAATTGTTCTTTTTTATAGGAATATTTTTTAATGAGAATGAAAGTGAAATTGTAATAAATAAACCAATAGCCGAAACGTCTGCAGCAGCGAGCAGAATTATCCTCCAGTCACAGCCAGAGCTGCAGTCACAAGACTACTTCATCATGTTCTGTACTCCGCTCACACCCAGAGCTGCAGTAATAAGGCCAAAGGCGAGTCAGAAGGAAAATCACTACAGAATAGTGAGCGCAGCTCTGGAGTATAATACAGGAGAAGTAATGTAATGTATGTACACAGCGACTGTACCGGCGGAATAGTGAGCGCAGCTCTGGAGTATAATACAGGATAAGTAATGTAATGTATGTACACAGTGACTGTACCGGCAGAATAGTGAGCGCAGCTCTGGGGTATAATACAGGATAAGTAATGTAATGTATGTACACAGTGACTGCACCAGCAGAATAGTGAGCGCAGCTCTGGAGTATAATACAGGATAAGTAATGTAATGTATGTACACAGTGACTGCACCAGCAGAATAGTGAGCGCAGCTCTGGAGTATAATACAGGATAAGTAATGTAATGTATGTACACAGTGACTGTACCGGCAGAATAGTGAGCGCAGCTCTGGGGTATAATACAGGATAAGTAATGTAATGTATGTACACAGTGACTGCACCGGCGGAATAGTGAGCGCAGCTCTGGAGTATAATACAGGACAAGTAATGTAATGTATGTACACAGCGACTGCACCGGCGGAATAGTGAGCGCAGCTCTGGAGTATAATACAGGAGAAGTAATGTAATGTATGTACACAGCGACTGCACCGGCGGAATAGTGAGCGCAGCTCTGGAGTATAATACAGGATAAGTAATGTAATGTATGTACACAGCGACTGTACCGGCATGTACACAGTGACTGTACCAGCAGAATAGTGAGCGCAGCTCTGGAGTATAATACAGGATAAGTAATGTAATGTATGTACACAGTGACTTCACCGGCAGAATAGTGAGCGCAGCTCTGGAGTATAATACAGGATAAGTAATGTATGTACACAGCGACTGTACCGGCAGAATAGTGAGCGCAGCTCTGGAGTATAATACAGGATAAGTAATGTAATGTATGTACACAGCGACTGTACCGGCGGAATAGTGAGTGCAGCTCTGGAGTATAATACAGGATAAGTAATGTAATGTATGTACACAGTGACTGTACCGGCAGAACAGTGAGCGCAGCTCTGGAGTATAATACAGGATAAGTAATGTAATGTATGTACACAGTGACTGCACCGGCAGAGTAGTGAGCGCAGCTCTGGAGTATAATACAGGATAAGTAATGTAATGTATGTACACAGTGACTGCACCAGCAGAATAGTGAGCGCAGCTCTGGAGAATAATACAGGAGAAGTAATGTATGTACACAGCGACTGCACCGGCAGAATAGTGAGCGCAGCTCTGGAGTATAATACAGGATAAGTAATGTAATGTATGTACACAGCGACTGTACCGGCAGAATAGTGAGCGCAGCTCTGGAGTATAATACAGGATAAGTAATGTAATGTATGTACACAGCGACTGTACCGGCGGAATAGTGAGCGCAGCTCTGGAGTATAATACAGGATAAGTAATGTAATGTATGTACACAGTGACTGTACCAGCAGAATAGTGAGCGCAGCTCTGGAGTATAATACAGGATAAGTAATGTAATGTATGTACACAGCGACTGCACCGGCAGAATAGTGAGCGCAGCTCTGGAGTATAATACAGGATAAGTAATGTAATGTATGTACACAGCGACTGTACCGGCGGAATAGTGAGCGCAGCTCTGGAGTATAATACAGGATAAGTAATGTAATGTATGTACACAGTGACTGTACCAGCAGAATAGTGAGCGCAGCTCTGGAGTATAATACAGGATAAGTAATGTAATGTATATACACAGTGACTGCACCAGCAGAATAGTGAGCGCAGCTCTGGAGTATAATACAGGATAAGTAATGTAATGTATGTAAACAGTGACTTCACCAGCAGAATAGTGAGCGCAGCTCTGGAGTATAATACAGGATAAGTAATGTATGTACACAGTGACTGCATCAGCAGAGTAGTGAGCGCAGCTCTGGAGTATAATACAGGATAAGTAATGTATGTACACAGCGACTGCACCGGCAGAATAGTGAGCGCAGCTCTGGAGTATAATACGGGAGAAGTAATGTAATGTATGTACACAGCGACTGCACCGGCGGAATAGTGAGCGCAGCTCTGGAGTATAATACGGGATAAGTAATGTAATGTATGTACACAGTGACTTCACCAGCAGAATAGTGAGCGCAGCTCTGGAGTATAATACAGGATAAGTAATGTATGTACACAGCGACTGCACCGGCAGAATAGTGAGCGCAGCTCTGGAGTATAATACGGGAGAAGTAATGTAATGTATGTACACAGCGACTGCACCGGCGGAATAGTGAGCGCAGCTCTGGAGTATAATACGGGATAAGTAATGTAATGTATGTACACAGCGACTGCACCAGCAGAATAGTGAGCGCAGCTCTGGAGTATAATACAGGAGAAGTAATGTAATGTATGTACACAGTGACTGCACCAGCGGAATAGTGAGCGCAGCTCTGGAGTATAATACAGGATAAGTAATGTAATGTATGTACACAGTGACTGTACCAACAGAATAGTGAGCGCAGCTCTGGAGTATAATACAGGATAAGTAATGTAATGTATGTACACAGCGACTGTACCGGCGGAATAGTGAGCGCAGCTCTGGAGTATAATACAGGATAAGTAATGTAATGTATGTACACAGCGACTGTACCGGCATGTACACAGTGACTGTACCAGCAGAATAGTGAGCGCAGCTCTGGGGTATAATACAGGATAAGTAATGTAATGTATGTACACAGTGACTGCATCGGCAGAATAGTGAGCGCAGCTCTGGAGTATAATACGGGATAAGTAATGTAATGTATGTACACAGCGACTGTACCGGCGGAATAGTGAGCGCAGCTCTGGAGTATAATACGGGATAAGTAATGTAATGTATGTACACAGTGACTGTACCAGCAGAATAGTGAGCGCAGCTCTGGAGTATAATACAGGATAAGTAATGTAATGTATGTACACAGTGACTTCACCGGCAGAATAGTGAGCGCAGCTCTGGAATATAATACAGGATAAGTAATGTATGTACACAGCGACTGTACCGGCAGAATAGTGAGCGCAGCTCTGGAGTATAATACAGGATAAGTAATGTAATGTATGTACACAGCGACTGCACCGGCAGAATAGTGAGCGCAGCTCTGGAGTATAATACAGGATAAGTAATGTAATGTATGTACACAGTGACTGTACCGGCAGAATAGTGAGCGCAGCTCTGGAGTATAATACAGGATAAGTAATGTAATGTATGTACACAGCGACTGTACCGGCGGAATAGTGAGCGCAGCTCTGGAGTATAATACAGGATAAGTAATGTAATGTATGTACACAGTGACTGTACCAGCAGAATAGTGAGCGCAGCTCTGGAGTATAATACAGGATAAGTAATGTAATGTATGTACACAGTGACTGCACCCGCAGAATAGTGAGCGCAGCTCTGGAGTATAATACAGGATAAGTAATGTAATGTATGTACACAGCGACTGTACCGGCGGAATAGTGAGCGCAGCTCTGGAGTATAATACAGGATAAGTAATGTAATGTATGTACACAGTGACTTCACCAGCAGAATAGTGAGCGCAGCTCTGGAGTATAATACAGGATAAGTAATGTATGTACACAGTGACTGCACCAGCAGAGTAGTGAGCGCAGCTCTGGAGTATAATACAGGATAAGTAATGTAATGTATGTACACAGTGACTGCACCGGCAGAATAGTGAGCGCAGCTCTGGAGTATAATACGGGAGAAGTAATGTAATGTATGTACACAGTGACTGTACCGGCGGAATAGTGAGCGCAGCTCTGGAGTATAATACGGGATAAGTAATGTAATGTATGTACACAGCGACTGCACCGGCAGAATAGGGAGCGCAGCTCTGGAGTATAATACGGGAGAAGTAATGTAATGTATGTACACAGCGACTGTACCGGCAGAATAGTGAGCGCAGCTCTGGAGTATAATACGGGAGAAGTAATGTATGTACACAGCGACTGTACCAGCAGAATAGTGAGTGCAGCTCTGGAGTATAATACAGGATAAGTAATGTAATGTATGTACACAGCGACTGCACCGGCAGAATAGTGAGCGCAGCTCTGGAGTATAATACAGGATAAGTAATGTAATGTATGTACACAGCGACTGCACCGGCAGAATAGTGAGCGCAGCTCTGGAGTATAATACAGGATAAGTAATGTAATGTATGTACACAGCGACTGCACCGGCAGAATAGTGAGCGCAGCTCTGGAGTATAATACAGGATAAGTAATGTAATGTATGTACACAGTGACTGTACCAGCAGAATAGTGAGCGCAGCTCTGGAGTATAATACAGGATAAGTAATGTAATGTATGTGCACAGTGACTGCACCAGCAGAATAGTGAGAGCAGCTCTGGAGTATAATACAGGATAAGTAATGTAATGTATGTACACAGTGACTGTACCAGCAGAATAGTGAGCGCAGCTCTGGAGTATAATACAGGATAAGTAATGTAATGTATGTACACAGTGACTGCACCAGCAGAATAGTGAGCGCAGCTCTGGAGTATAATACAGGATAAGTAATGTAATGTATGTACACAGTGACTGCACCAGCAAAATAGTGAGCGCAGCTCTGGAGTATAATACAGGATAAGTAATGTAATGTATGTACACAGTGACTGTACCAGCAGAATAGTGAGCGCAGCTCTGGAGTATAATACAGGATAAGTAATGTATGTACACAGTGACTGTACCAGCAGAATAGTGAGCGCAGCTCTGGAGTATAATACAGGATAAGTAATGTAATGTATGTACACAGCGACTGTACCGGCATGTACACAGTGACTGTACCAGCAGAATAGTGAGTGCAGCTCTGGGGTATAATACAGGATAAGTAATGTAATGTATGTACACAGTGACTGCACCGGCGGAATAGTGAGCGCAGCTCTGGAGTATAATACGGGATAAGTAATGTAATGTATGTACACAGTGACTGTACCAGCAGAATAGTGAGCGCAGCTCTGGAGTATAATACAGGATAAGTAATGTAATGTATGTACACAGTGACTTCACCGGCAGAATAGTGAGCGCAGCTCTGGAGTATAATACAGGATAAGTAATGTATGTACACAGCGACTGTACCGGCAGAATAGTGAGCGCAGCTCTGGAGTATAATACAGGATAAGTAATGTAATGTATGTACACAGCGACTGTACCGGCGGAATAGTGAGTGCAGCTCTGGAGTATAATACAGGATAAGTAATGTAATGTATGTACACAGTGACTGTACCGGCAGAACAGTGAGCGCAGCTCTGGAGTATAATACAGGATAAGTAATGTAATGTATGTACACAGTGACTGCACCGGCAGAGTAGTGAGCGCAGCTCTGGAGTATAATACAGGATAAGTAATGTAATGTATGTACACAGTGACTGCACCAGCAGAATAGTGAGCGCAGCTCTGGAGAATAATACAGGATAAGTAATGTAATGTATGTACACAGTGACTGCACCAGCAGAATAGTGAGCGCAGCTCTGGAGTATAATACAGGAGAAGTAATGTAATGTATGTACACAGCGACTGCACCGGCAGAATAGTGAGCGCAGCTCTGGAGTATAATACAGGAGAAGTAATGTAATGTATGTACACAGCGACTGCACCGGCAGAATAGTGAGCGCAGCTCTGGAGTATAATACAGGATAAGTAATGTAATGTATGTACACAGCGACTGTACCGGCGGAATAGTGAGCGCAGCTCTGGAGTATAATACAGGATAAGTAATGTAATGTATGTACACAGCGACTGTACCGGCATGTACACAGTGACTGTACCAGCAGAATAGTGAGCGCAGCTCTGGGGTATAATACAGGATAAGTAATGTAATGTATGTACACAGTGACTGCACCGGCGGAATAGTGAGCGCAGCTCTGGAGTATAATACGGGATAAGTAATGTAATGTATGTACACAGCGACTGTACCGGCAGAATAGTGAGCGCAGCTCTGGAGTATAATACAGGATAAGTAATGTAATGTATGTACACAGCGACTGTACCGGCGGAATAGTGAGCGCAGCTCTGGAGTATAATACAGGATAAGTAATGTAATGTATGTACACAGCGACTGTACCAGCAGAATAGTGAGCGCAGCTCTGGAGTATAATACAGGATAAGTAATGTAATGTATGTACACAGCGACTGCACCGGCAGAATAGTGAGCGCAGCTCTGGAGTATAATACAGGATAAGTAATGTAATGTATGTACACAGCGACTGTACCGGCGGAATAGTGAGCGCAGCTCTGGAGTATAATACAGGATAAGTAATGTAATGTATGTACACAGTGACTGCACCAGCAAAATAGTGAGCGCAGCTCTGGAGTATAATACAGGATAAGTAATGTAATGTATGTACACAGTGACTGTACCAGCAGAATAGTGAGCGCAGCTCTGGAGTATAATACAGGATAAGTAATGTATGTACACAGTGACTGTACCAGCAGAATAGTGAGCGCAGCTCTGGAGTATAATACAGGATAAGTAATGTAATGTATGTACACAGCGACTGTACCGGCATGTACACAGTGACTGTACCAGCAGAATAGTGAGCGCAGCTCTGGGGTATAATACAGGATAAGTAATGTAATGTATGTACACAGTGACTGCACCGGCGGAATAGTGAGCGCAGCTCTGGAGTATAATACGGGATAAGTAATGTAATGTATGTACACAGCGACTGCACCGGCAGAATAGTGAGCGCAGCTCTGGAGTATAATACAGGATAAGTAATGTAATGTATGTACACAGCGACTGTACCGGCGGAATAGTGAGCGCAGCTCTGGAGTATAATACAGGATAAGTAATGTAATGTATGTACACAGTGACTGTACCAGCAGAATAGTGAGCGCAGCTCTGGAGTATAATACAGGATAAGTAATGTAATGTATATACACAGTGACTGCACCAGCAGAATAGTGAGCGCAGCTCTGGAGTATAATACAGGATAAGTAATGTAATGTATGTAAACAGTGACTTCACCAGCAGAATAGTGAGCGCAGCTCTGGAGTATAATACAGGATAAGTAATGTATGTACACAGTGACTGCATCAGCAGAGTAGTGAGCGCAGCTCTGGAGTATAATACAGGATAAGTAATGTATGTACACAGCGACTGCACCGGCAGAATAGTGAGCGCAGCTCTGGAGTATAATACGGGAGAAGTAATGTAATGTATGTACACAGCGACTGCACCGGCGGAATAGTGAGCGCAGCTCTGGAGTATAATACGGGATAAGTAATGTAATGTATGTACACAGTGACTTCACCAGCAGAATAGTGAGCGCAGCTCTGGAGTATAATACAGGATAAGTAATGTATGTACACAGCGACTGCACCGGCAGAATAGTGAGCGCAGCTCTGGAGTATAATACGGGAGAAGTAATGTAATGTATGTACACAGCGACTGCACCGGCGGAATAGTGAGCGCAGCTCTGGAGTATAATACGGGATAAGTAATGTAATGTATGTACACAGCGACTGCACCAGCAGAATAGTGAGCGCAGCTCTGGAGTATAATACAGGAGAAGTAATGTAATGTATGTACACAGTGACTGCACCAGCGGAATAGTGAGCGCAGCTCTGGAGTATAATACAGGATAAGTAATGTAATGTATGTACACAGTGACTGTACCAGCAGAATAGTGAGCGCAGCTCTGGAGTATAATACAGGATAAGTAATGTAATGTATGTACACAGCGACTGTACCGGCGGAATAGTGAGCGCAGCTCTGGAGTATAATACAGGATAAGTAATGTAATGTATGTACACAGCGACTGCACCGGCAGAATAGTGAGCGCAGCTCTGGAGTATAATACAGGATAAGTAATGTAATGTATGTACACAGTGACTGTACCGGCAGAATAGTGAGCGCAGCTCTGGAGTATAATACAGGATAAGTAATGTAATGTATGTACACAGCGACTGTACCGGCGGAATAGTGAGCGCAGCTCTGGAGTATAATACAGGATAAGTAATGTAATGTATGTACACAGTGACTGTACCAGCAGAATAGTGAGCGCAGCTCTGGAGTATAATACAGGATAAGTAATGTAATGTATGTACACAGTGACTGCACCCGCAGAATAGTGAGCGCAGCTCTGGAGTATAATACAGGATAAGTAATGTAATGTATGTACACAGCGACTGTACCGGCGGAATAGTGAGCGCAGCTCTGGAGTATAATACAGGATAAGTAATGTAATGTATGTACACAGTGACTTCACCAGCAGAATAGTGAGCGCAGCTCTGGAGTATAATACAGGATAAGTAATGTATGTACACAGTGACTGCACCAGCAGAGTAGTGAGCGCAGCTCTGGAGTATAATACAGGATAAGTAATGTAATGTATGTACACAGTGACTGCACCGGCAGAATAGTGAGCGCAGCTCTGGAGTATAATACGGGAGAAGTAATGTAATGTATGTACACAGTGACTGTACCGGCGGAATAGTGAGCGCAGCTCTGGAGTATAATACGGGATAAGTAATGTAATGTATGTACACAGCGACTGCACCGGCAGAATAGGGAGCGCAGCTCTGGAGTATAATACGGGAGAAGTAATGTAATGTATGTACACAGCGACTGTACCGGCAGAATAGTGAGCGCAGCTCTGGAGTATAATACGGGAGAAGTAATGTATGTACACAGCGACTGTACCAGCAGAATAGTGAGTGCAGCTCTGGAGTATAATACAGGATAAGTAATGTAATGTATGTACACAGCGACTGCACCGGCAGAATAGTGAGCGCAGCTCTGGAGTATAATACAGGATAAGTAATGTAATGTATGTACACAGCGACTGCATCGGCAGAATAGTGAGCGCAGCTCTGGAGTATAATACAGGATAAGTAATGTAATGTATGTACACAGCGACTGCACCGGCAGAATAGTGAGCGCAGCTCTGGAGTATAATACAGGATAAGTAATGTAATGTATGTACACAGTGACTGTACCAGCAGAATAGTGAGCGCAGCTCTGGAGTATAATACAGGATAAGTAATGTAATGTATGTGCACAGTGACTGCACCAGCAGAATAGTGAGAGCAGCTCTGGAGTATAATACAGGATAAGTAATGTAATGTATGTACACAGTGACTGTACCAGCAGAATAGTGAGCGCAGCTCTGGAGTATAATACAGGATAAGTAATGTAATGTATGTACACAGTGACTGCACCAGCAGAATAGTGAGCGCAGCTCTGGAGTATAATACAGGATAAGTAATGTAATGTATGTACACAGTGACTGCACCAGCAAAATAGTGAGCGCAGCTCTGGAGTATAATACAGGATAAGTAATGTAATGTATGTACACAGTGACTGTACCAGCAGAATAGTGAGCGCAGCTCTGGAGTATAATACAGGATAAGTAATGTATGTACACAGTGACTGTACCAGCAGAATAGTGAGCGCAGCTCTGGAGTATAATACAGGATAAGTAATGTAATGTATGTACACAGCGACTGTACCGGCATGTACACAGTGACTGTACCAGCAGAATAGTGAGTGCAGCTCTGGGGTATAATACAGGATAAGTAATGTAATGTATGTACACAGTGACTGCACCGGCGGAATAGTGAGCGCAGCTCTGGAGTATAATACGGGATAAGTAATGTAATGTATGTACACAGTGACTGTACCAGCAGAATAGTGAGCGCAGCTCTGGAGTATAATACAGGATAAGTAATGTAATGTATGTACACAGTGACTTCACCGGCAGAATAGTGAGCGCAGCTCTGGAGTATAATACAGGATAAGTAATGTATGTACACAGCGACTGTACCGGCAGAATAGTGAGCGCAGCTCTGGAGTATAATACAGGATAAGTAATGTAATGTATGTACACAGCGACTGTACCGGCGGAATAGTGAGTGCAGCTCTGGAGTATAATACAGGATAAGTAATGTAATGTATGTACACAGTGACTGTACCGGCAGAACAGTGAGCGCAGCTCTGGAGTATAATACAGGATAAGTAATGTAATGTATGTACACAGTGACTGCACCGGCAGAGTAGTGAGCGCAGCTCTGGAGTATAATACAGGATAAGTAATGTAATGTATGTACACAGTGACTGCACCAGCAGAATAGTGAGCGCAGCTCTGGAGAATAATACAGGATAAGTAATGTAATGTATGTACACAGTGACTGCACCGGCAGAATAGTGAGCGCAGCTCTGGAGTATAATACAGGAGAAGTAATGTAATGTATGTACACAGCGACTGCACCGGCAGAATAGTGAGCGCAGCTCTGGAGTATAATACAGGAGAAGTAATGTAATGTATGTACACAGCGACTGCACCGGCAGAATAGTGAGCGCAGCTCTGGAGTATAATACAGGATAAGTAATGTAATGTATGTACACAGCGACTGTACCGGCGGAATAGTGAGCGCAGCTCTGGAGTATAATACAGGATAAGTAATGTAATGTATGTACACAGCGACTGTACCGGCATGTACACAGTGACTGTACCAGCAGAATAGTGAGCGCAGCTCTGGGGTATAATACAGGATAAGTAATGTAATGTATGTACACAGTGACTGCACCGGCGGAATAGTGAGCGCAGCTCTGGAGTATAATACGGGATAAGTAATGTAATGTATGTACACAGTGACTGTACCAGCAGAATAGTGAGCGCAGCTCTGGAGTATAATACAGGATAAGTAATGTAATGTATGTACACAGCGACTGTACCGGCGGAATAGTGAGCGCAGCTCTGGAGTATAATACAGGATAAGTAATGTAATGTATGTACACAGTGACTGTACCAGCAGAATAGTGAGCGCAGCTCTGGAGTATAATACAGGATAAGTAATGTAATGTATGTACACAGCGACTGCACCGGCAGAATAGTGAGCGCAGCTCTGGAGTATAATACAGGATAAGTAATGTAATGTATGTACACAGCGACTGTACCGGCGGAATAGTGAGCGCAGCTCTGGAGTATAATACAGGATAAGTAATGTAATGTATGTACACAGTGACTGTACCAGCAGAATAGTGAGCGCAGCTCTGGAGTATAATACAGGATAAGTAATGTAATGTATATACACAGTGACTGCACCAGCAGAATAGTGAGCGCAGCTCTGGAGTATAATACAGGATAAGTAATGTAATGTATGTAAACAGTGACTTCACCAGCAGAATAGTGAGCGCAGCTCTGGAGTATAATACAGGATAAGTAATGTATGTACACAGTGACTGCATCAGCAGAGTAGTGAGCGCAGCTCTGGAGTATAATACAGGATAAGTAATGTATGTACACAGCGACTGCACCGGCAGAATAGTGAGCGCAGCTCTGGAGTATAATACGGGAGAAGTAATGTAATGTATGTACACAGCGACTGCACCGGCGGAATAGTGAGCGCAGCTCTGGAGTATAATACGGGATAAGTAATGTAATGTATGTACACAGTGACTTCACCAGCAGAATAGTGAGCGCAGCTCTGGAGTATAATACAGGATAAGTAATGTATGTACACAGCGACTGCACCGGCAGAATAGTGAGCGCAGCTCTGGAGTATAATACGGGAGAAGTAATGTAATGTATGTACACAGCGACTGCACCGGCGGAATAGTGAGCGCAGCTCTGGAGTATAATACGGGATAAGTAATGTAATGTATGTACACAGCGACTGCACCAGCA
The DNA here is from genome assembly GCF_031893055.1 of Leptodactylus fuscus. Taxonomy (NCBI): domain Eukaryota; kingdom Metazoa; phylum Chordata; class Amphibia; order Anura; family Leptodactylidae; genus Leptodactylus; species Leptodactylus fuscus. Next base: position 187,715 of record NC_134269.1, on the reverse strand, counting down.
GAATAGTGAGCGCAGCTCTGGAGTATAATACAGGAGAAGTAATGTAATGTATGTACACAGTGACTGCACCAGCGGAATAGTGAGCGCAGCTCTGGAGTATAATACAGGATAAGTAATGTAATGTATGTACACAGTGACTGTACCAGCAGAATAGTGAGCGCAGCTCTGGAGTATAATACAGGATAAGTAATGTAATGTATGTACACAGCGACTGTACCGGCGGAATAGTGAGCGCAGCTCTGGAGTATAATACAGGATAAGTAATGTAATGTATGTACACAGCGACTGTACCGGCATGTACACAGTGACTGTACCAGCAGAATAGTGAGCGCAGCTCTGGGGTATAATACAGGATAAGTAATGTAATGTATGTACACAGTGACTGCATCGGCAGAATAGTGAGCGCAGCTCTGGAGTATAATACGGGATAAGTAATGTAATGTATGTACACAGCGACTGTACCGGCGGAATAGTGAGCGCAGCTCTGGAGTATAATACGGGATAAGTAATGTAATGTATGTACACAGTGACTGTACCAGCAGAATAGTGAGCGCAGCTCTGGAGTATAATACAGGATAAGTAATGTAATGTATGTACACAGTGACTTCACCGGCAGAATAGTGAGCGCAGCTCTGGAATATAATACAGGATAAGTAATGTATGTACACAGCGACTGTACCGGCAGAATAGTGAGCGCAGCTCTGGAGTATAATACAGGATAAGTAATGTAATGTATGTACACAGCGACTGCACCGGCAGAATAGTGAGCGCAGCTCTGGAGTATAATACAGGATAAGTAATGTAATGTATGTACACAGTGACTGTACCGGCAGAATAGTGAGCGCAGCTCTGGAGTATAATACAGGATAAGTAATGTAATGTATGTACACAGCGACTGTACCGGCGGAATAGTGAGCGCAGCTCTGGAGTATAATACAGGATAAGTAATGTAATGTATGTACACAGTGACTGTACCAGCAGAATAGTGAGCGCAGCTCTGGAGTATAATACAGGATAAGTAATGTAATGTATGTACACAGTGACTGCACCCGCAGAATAGTGAGCGCAGCTCTGGAGTATAATACAGGATAAGTAATGTAATGTATGTACACAGCGACTGTACCGGCGGAATAGTGAGCGCAGCTCTGGAGTATAATACAGGATAAGTAATGTAATGTATGTACACAGTGACTTCACCAGCAGAATAGTGAGCGCAGCTCTGGAGTATAATACAGGATAAGTAATGTATGTACACAGTGACTGCACCAGCAGAGTAGTGAGCGCAGCTCTGGAGTATAATACAGGATAAGTAATGTAATGTATGTACACAGTGACTGCACCGGCAGAATAGTGAGCGCAGCTCTGGAGTATAATACGGGAGAAGTAATGTAATGTATGTACACAGTGACTGTACCGGCGGAATAGTGAGCGCAGCTCTGGAGTATAATACGGGATAAGTAATGTAATGTATGTACACAGCGACTGCACCGGCAGAATAGGGAGCGCAGCTCTGGAGTATAATACGGGAGAAGTAATGTAATGTATGTACACAGCGACTGTACCGGCAGAATAGTGAGCGCAGCTCTGGAGTATAATACGGGAGAAGTAATGTAATGTATGTACACAGTGACTGCACCAGCAGAATAGTGAGCGCAGCTCTGGAGTATAATACAGGATAAGTAATGTAATGTATGTACACAGTGACTGCACCGGCAGAATAGTGAGCGCAGCTCTGGAGTATAATACAGGATAAGTAATGTAATGTATGTACACAGCGACTGCACCGGCAGAATAGTGAGCGCAGCTCTGGAGTATAATACAGGATAAGTAATGTAATGTATGTACACAGCGACTGCACCGGCAGAATAGTGAGCGCAGCTCTGGAGTATAATACAGGATAAGTAATGTAATGTATGTACACAGCGACTGCACCGGCAGAATAGTGAGCGCAGCTCTGGAGTATAATACAGGATAAGTAATGTAATGTATGTACACAGCGACTGCACCGGCAGAATAGTGAGCGCAGCTCTGGAGTATAATACAGGATAAGTAATGTAATGTATGTACACAGCGACTGTACCAGCAGAATAGTGAGCGCAGCTCTGGAGTATAATACAGGATAAGTAATGTAATGTATGTACACAGCGACTGTACCAGCAGAATAGTGAGCGCAGCTCTGGAGTATAATACAGGATAAGTAATGTAATGTATGTACACAGTGACTGTACCAGCAGAATAGTGAGCGCAGCTCTGGAGTATAATACAGGATAAGTAATGTAATGTATGTACGCAGTGACTGCACCAGCAGAATAGTGAGCGCAGCTCTGGGGTATAAGTGAGTTGTTTGTCTTCTATGAATTCATAGGGCAGTGTCTGCTGCTCAGTGTTGTTGGATAAGTAATTTGACCTCCTGTAATGCCCTCCCTGACCACTAGGTGGTGCTGATGGCTTAGACTTGTGCATTAGATTTTGCAGGCTCCCTGTGACACGTTTGTATCTCTATGTTGTAGTCGTCGCCTTCCTCTTCCACCAGTTTGGCGCGTTTTACGTCTCCTCGCAGTCCCGCCTCTTTTAAAGTGAAGTCTGATCCCATAATTCTTCGTCACTTGGCCGTACATTTGCGTTATGGTCTCTTCAGACACTGAGGCCACGCCCATTGCTAGCAAATGTTTTTGCAATAGTGTGATGTTGGATACGGCGAGTTCTTCATACGGTTGAATTTTATGTGACCAATGTAACGTAAATGTGAGCCAATGTATCACTGATGGCGCCATCCGGGGCCCAGAGTCCGCCCTACATGGGGAATCGTTCACCATGCTTTACACTACAGCCATTCTGTGGTGTACACTGCCACCTGCTGGTCACTAGCTGTGATAGGGATCAGGGAGGTGCACCCAGTAATATCCAGCATACTCTGCAGTAGCTTACCCTCTGTGGTGGAGGATGCGGGCACAGGGCCATGTGTAGCTATAACACAATTATGTGGGGCCCTGCTGGAGATAAGGGGGCCCGCAGCAGTAGGATGGGGGAGGGGCAAATTAAAATAATGTGAGTCCAATGTGTGGAACATGAAAAGGGGTGTTATAGTGTGTGGGCGCCAATAATGGCCAATTGTGGGGGCAGTTCTGGTAAAGGGGGGCGGGCCCATGGGACCCATCAGAAGCCTCCCATTAGTCATACATGCATGTCCAGAAAACAATGGGGGAGGGGTCTCGTGACAAATGACTCGGCGCGATGACATCGACCAGAGAAATGTTTTACTTCACATGACTTGAAATGACAAACGAGACAAAAGATCATCAAAATATACAAAACATAAAGAACCCCCCCGATACATAAAATAACCGCAACGGGATCCTTCATCCTCCCCCACAAGATGGCGCCATCCAGTCTACAAGGTGCGGTCAGCAGAAATCGCTCACATCCGCCATGACACGTCTCACTGACCCCGACAAAGATGTGAGAACAGGGTGAGGCCTCCGACCCTTAGAAATGTGCAGGGTCCGGGCCCCCTCCCCCACCCCATGTGCAGTGCGGTCACTGGATCCAGTGCTGAAGACGAATATGACAGAGGACACTGCAAGTGATAACTGAAGGTTATAACAGAGAACCCCGGCAGTGGCGGATCACCGACACGTCAGTATCTACGGGGGAACCCCGGCAGTGGCGGATCACCGACACGTCAGTATCTACGGGGGAACCCCGGCAGTGGCGGATCACCGACACGTCAGTATCTACGGGGGAACCCCGGCAGTGACGGATCACCGACACGTCAGTATCTACGGGGGAACCCCGGCAGTGGCGGATCACCGACACGTCAGTATCTACGGGGGAACCCCGGCAGTGGCGGATCACCGACACGTCAGTATCTACGGGGGAACCCCGGCAGTGGCGGATCACCGACACGTCAGTATCTACGGGGGAACCCCGGCAGTGGCGGATCACCGACACGTCAGTATCTACGGGGGAACCCCGGCAGTGGCGGATCACCGACACGTCAGTATCTACGGGGAACCCCGGCAGTGGCGGATCAGACACGTCAGTATCTACTGGGAACCCCGGCAGTGGCGGATCAGACACGTCAGTATCTACGGGGGAACCCCGGCAGTGGCGGATCACCGACACGTCAGTATCTACGGGGAACCCCGGCAGTGGCGGATCACAGACACGTCAGTAAATACCAGGAACCCCGGCAGTGGCGGATCAGACACGTCAGTATCTACGGGGAACCCCGGCAGTGGCGGATCACAGACACGTCAGTATCTACGGGGAACCCCGGCAGTGGCGGATCACAGACACGTCAGTATCTACGGGGGAACCCCGGCAGTGGCGGATCACCGACACGTCAGTATCTACGGGGGAACCCCGGCAGTGGCGGATCACCGACACGTCAGTATCTACGGGGAACCCCGGCAGTGGCGGATCAGACACGTCAGTATCTACTGGGAACCCCGGCAGTGGCGGATCAGACACGTCAGTATCTACGGGGGAACCCCGGCAGTGGCGGATCACCGACACGTCAGTATCTACGGGGAACCCCGGCAGTGGCGGATCACAGACACGTCAGTAAATACCAGGAACCCCGGCAGTGGCGGATCAGACACGTCAGTATCTACGGGGAACCCCGGCAGTGGCGGATCACAGACACGTCAGTATCTACTGGGATGAATATTGGGGGGAGGGGTTGTGCTTTGCTGTAGACTCGGAGCGATCCAGTTCATGTAGACGTTTCGATCAATGAGTTGCGGTCACGCATGTACACAGGAAACCTTCATAAGTGGGGAGTGATGACCTGGACGAGGCGTCGCCCCATAAATACACCCGCGAGGTTTTACAAAGTTTGTGTCCTCGCTGGGACGTTTCCTTCAAGACAGCAGAGATGATAGAAGAAGAAACCAGCGGCCTATGGGAGGACTCTGCCCTCAGCCATGTACAAGGAGGCTCAGCGAGGCCAGAATCGGTCAGTGTGAGCCACCCATGAGGTCTGTCCAATACATAGTCGGTGCGATCCCCGTGACGTCCCGACCTCAGATTTGGTCCCTTCCTTCTCAGCTTTCTTGTCCAGTTCTTCTAGATATAGCAGCAAAGATGGCCGGAGGGAACCCAAATCTGCAAACCCTGATCCTGCCCCATGTGCCGGCCTCCGCACCCCTCACCGGCCTCCGCACCCCTCACCGGCCTCCGAATCTTCAGTCACAAGCTCCACTTTCTGTTTCCGAAAACTCAGGCTGGAGTCGGCTCCTCCTCAGGTGTCTCCGGGCCGGGTCACGAGCTGCCGCGCCGCCTGCAGGACCCGGTAACGTTCTCGAAGATTCCTCCTCCTGACGTGTTCATTGGTGATCTCCTGGACGTACCGGGAAGGAAACCAGCCCTTCCTGCCGTCCGACAACCGAATACCTTCATACCAGCCTGACAACAGAGAAGACAGGAGAAGTGGTCACCTAGGGGGTCAGCCCTACACAGCACAGGGGGGGGGGGGGGGGTGTCAGCCCTACACAGCACGGGGGGGGGGGGGGGGGGGGGTCAGCCCTACACAGCACGGGGGGGGGGTCGGGCCTACACAGCACAGGGGGGGAGGTCGGGCCTACACAGCACGGGGGGGGGGGGGGGGGGGGGGGGGTCGGCCCTACACAGCACGGGGGGGGGGTCGGGCCTACACAGCACGGGGGGAGGGGGGGGTCGGGCCCACACAGCACGGGGGGTCAGCCCTACACACCCACCCCATACAGTACAGGGGTCAGCCCTACACACCCACCCCATACAGTACAGGGGTCAGTCCTACACACCCACCCCATACAGTACAGGGGTCAGCCCTACACACCCACCCCATACAGCACAGGGGGGTCAGCCCTACACCCCCACCCCAGACAGTACAGGGGTCAGTCCTACACACCCACCCCATACAGTACAGGGGTCAGTCCTACACACCCACCCCATACAGTACAGGGGTCAGCCCTACACACCCACCTCATACAGCACAGGGGGGTCAGCCCTACACCCCCACCCCATACAGCACAGGGGTCAGTCCTACACACCCACCCCATACAGCACAGGGGTCAGTCCTACACACCCACCTCATACAGCACAGGGGGGTCAGGGCCTACACACCCACCTCATACAGTACAGGGGTCAGCCCTACACCCCCACCCCATACAGCACAGGGGTCAGCCCTACACACCCACCCCATACAGTACAGGGGTCAGCCCTACACACCCACCTCATACAGTACAGGGGTCAGCCCTACACCCCCACCCCATACAGTACAGGGGTCAGCCCTACACACCCACCCCATACAGTACAGGGGTCAGCCCTACACACCCACCCCATACAGTACAGGGGTCAGCCCTACACACCCACCCCATACAGTACAGGGGTCAGCCCTACACACCCACCCCATACAGTACAGGGGTCAGCCCTACACACCCACCCCATACAGTACAGGGGTCAGTCCTACACACCCACCCCATACAGTACAGGGGTCAGTCCTACACCCCCACCCCATACAGTACAGGGGTCAGCCCTACACACCCACCCCATACAGCACAGGGGGTCAGGGCCTACACACCCACCTCATACAGTACAGGGGGTCAGTCCTACACACCCACCCCATACAGTACAGGGGTCAGCCCTACACCCCCACCCCATACAGTACAGGGGGGTCAGCCCTACACCCCCACCCCATACAGTACAGAGGTCAGCCCTACACACATTCACACTCCTCGCACCTTCTGACGTCTTGCGCAGAACGTTGATGATGTCGGCAGGCTCCAGGGTGAGCTCGTCCGCCTGCGTTGCGGTGTACTGCTCTACACAGTGGACTTGGGGGCAGTCTGAGGACAGAGACAGAGGTATGATATCATCAGACAGAAGGGAGATGACATCACCAGACCGGGGCAGATTAACCAGACACTCACCCCAGTCCTCGTAGATGGTGTCACTGCCGGAGGAGGCCTCATCATTCTTAGCGGGGAACACTGCCACCCAGCGATGTAAGTCCGACCTGTGCAAATACAGGGGGCGCTGGTGAGAATGCACTACGGGTACAGAGGGCGGGGCAGGCTTATATCTCCTCCTGTCTGTATCACCCTGCAGGGGGCGGGGCAGCTCATAGCTCCTCCTCTGTATCACCCTGTAGGGGAAGGGGCAGGCTCCTAGCTCCTCCTCTGTATCACCCTGCAGGGGGCAGAGCAGGCTCATAGTTCCTTCTGTCTGTATCACCCTGCAGGGGGCGGGGCTGGCTCGTAGCTCCTCCTTACTCACTGAGTGGGCGCCTTGAACAGGCGGTCGCAGGTTTTCCTCTGGTGATTCTCCAGGAGGGTGAGGAAGAAGCTGTTCTCCATGGTGGGGCAGGACTGGAGCTGGACCAGGGAGCGGTGAGCATAGTCCAGGACAACATGTCTGTCACTGCTGGGCGGAGAGGAGAGAAAGGAGAGGGAAATGTGGTAACCCGAATATGAGAGGGGCGGAGCAACGGTATACAGAAGGGGAGGGGCGGAGTAATGGTATGAGGGGGAGGGGCAGAGCGATGGTATACAGAAGGGGAGGGGCGGAGCAATGCTATATAGAAGGGGAGAGGCGGGGGCAATGGTATATAGAAGGGGAGGGGCGGAGCAATGGTATATAGAAGGGGAGGGGCGGGGCAATGGTATATAGAAGGAGAGGGGCGGAGTAATGGTATATAGAAGGGGAGGGGCGGAGTAATGGTATGAGGGGGAGGGGCAGAGCGATGGTATACAGAAGGGGAGGGGCGGAGCAATGCTATATAGAAGGGGAGAGGCGGGGCAATGGTATATAGAAGGGGAGGGGCGGAGCAATGTTATACAGAAGGGGAGGGGCGGGGCAATGGTATATAGAAGGGGAGGGTCAGAGCAATGGTATACAGAAGGGGAGGGGCGGAGCAATGGTATATAGAAGGGGAGGGGCGGAGCAATGGTATATAGAAGGGGAGGGGCGGAGCAATGGTATATAGAAGGGGAGGGGCGGAGCAATGGTATATAGAAGGGGAGGGGCGGAGCAATGGTATATAGAAGGGGAGGGGCGGAGCAATGGTATATAGAAGGGGAGGGGCGGAGCAATGGTATATAGAAGGGGAGGGGCGGAGCAATGGTATATAGAAGGGGAGGGGCGGAGCAATGGTATATAGAAGGGGAGGGGCGGAGCAATGGTATATAGAAGGGGAGGGGCGGAGCAATGGTATAAGGAAGGGGAGGGGCGGAGCAATGGTATATAGAAGGGGAGGGGCGGAGCAATGGTATATGGAAGGGGAGGGGCGGAGCAATGGTATAAGGAAGGGGAGGGGCGGAGCAATGGTATATAGAAGGGGAGGGGCGGAGCAATGGTATATAGAAGGGGAGGGGCGGAGCGATGGTATATAGACGGGGAGGGGCGGAGCGATGGTATATAGACGGGGAGGGGCGGAGCAATGGTATATAGAAGGGGAGGGGCGGAGCAATGGTATATAGAAGGGGAGGGGCGGAGCAATGGTATATAGAAGGGGAGGGGCGGAGCAATGGTATATAGAAGGGGAGGGGCGGAGCAATGGTATAAGGAAGGGGAGGGTCAGAGCAATGGTATATAGACGGGGAGGGGCGGAGCAATGGTATATAGACGGGGAGGGGCGGAGCAATGGTATATAGAAGGGGAGGGGCGGAGCAATGGTATATAGAAGGGGAGGAGCGGAGCAATGGTATAAGGAAGGGGAGGGTCAGAGCAATGGTATATAGAAGGGGAGGGGCGGAGCAATGGTATAAGGAAGGGGAGGGGCGGAGTAATGGTATATAGAAGGGGAGGGGCGGAGTGAAGGTATATAGAAGGGGAGGGGCGGAGCAATGGTATATAGAAGGGGAGGGGCGGAGCAATGGTATAAGGAAGGGGAGGGGCGGAGTAATGGTATATAGAAGGGGAGGGGCGGAGCAATGGTATATAGAAGGGGAGGGGCGGGGCAATGGTATATAGAAGGGGAGGGGCGGAGCTATGGTATATAGAAGGGGAGGGGCGGAGCTATGGTATATAGAAGGGGAGGGGCGGAGCAATGATACGGGGGAGGAGCAATGATATATGGGGAGGAGCAATGATATTTGGGGTGACGTCACCTTTTCTTCTGGGTAATGAGCAGGAAGTCATTGAACAGGAAGAAGTAGACGGGGGTCAGTTTTGTGGGTTTGATCCCGAAGAGACTTCCCTTCTGCTGCACCTCGCTCAGCTCCCCCTGCTTCTCCAGGAAACGGTTGTGGGATATGATAGGCACGGCCTGAAACAAGACACACCCATGAGGAGATGACATCACCGCACTGCAAAGCCACACCCCTAAGGTGATGACATCACCAGACTGTTAGGCCACACCCCTCACCTTGATCTTATCAAACTCAATCTTGGAGGAGATGTGGATGAGCTCCTCCGTCTGCTTCATGCGGCCGACCTCGCGGTTACACTCCTGGATGATCTGCGGGGTCAGGACACACGTGACGGGTTAGTCAGCTGACAGTAAGGTCACGTGTCGTGTATGTGGACGTGGCATTTACCTTTGAGACGGCGTCCAAGGCTTTGCTGGCGTTTTCTTCGCTCTCGGACCCCTCCTCCGTCCTTTTCAAAATATTCTGTGGAATCCTCCGTCCTTTTCAAAATATTCTGTGGAAGGAAAGAAACCAAGAGGTCATGTGACCACACTGGGCGGGGCATAGTGCTGGGGGTGGAGCCAGGCCCCTCATTACCTCTATCAGCATCTTGATCCGGGTGATTCTCTGGAAGGGCAGAAGGAGGAAGGACATGAAGGGCAAACGCTGGCACTGGGGCAGCTCCTGTAGGCGGCAGAGCACGGCGTGGAACTGGGGGCTCCTCTCCCTGCGATGGGGGAGAGACAGAGGGATCATGTGCGCCCCCTAATATACACGTACAGGCAGTGTGCCCCCTAATATGCACGTGCAGGCAGTGTGCGCCCCCTAATATACACGTACAGGCAGTGTGCGCCCCCTAATATACACGTACAGGCAGTGTGCCCCCTAATATACACGTACAGGCAGTGTGACCCCTAATATACACGTACAGGCAGTGTGCGCCCCCTAATATACACGTGCAGGCAGTGTGCGCCCCCTAATATACACGTACAGGCAGTGTGTCCCCTAATATACACGTGCAGGCAGTGTGCGCCCCCTAATATACACGTACAGGCAGTGTGCCCCCTAATATACACGTACAGGCAGTGTGCCCCCTAATATACACGTACAGGCAGTGTGACCCCTAATATACACGTACAGGCAGTGTGCGCCCCCTAATATACACGTGCAGGCAGTGTGCGCCCCCTAATATACACGTGCAGGCAGTGTGTCCCCTAATATACACGTACAGGCAGTGTGTGCCCCCTAATATACACGTACAGGCAGTGTGCCCCCTAATATACACGTGCAGGCAGTGTGCGCCCCCTAATATACACGTGCAGGCAGTGTGCGCCCCCTAATATACACGTACAGGCAGTGTGTGCCCCCTAATATACACGTACAGGCAGTGTGCGCCCCCTAATATACACGTGCAGGCAGTGTGCGCCCCCTAATATACACGTACAGGCAGTGTGCGCCCCCTAATATACACGTGCAGGCAGTGTGTGCCCCCTAATATACACGTACAGGCAGTGTGTGCCCCCTAATATACACGTACAGGCAGTGTGCGCCCCCTAATATACACGTACAGGCAGTGTGCGCCCCCTAATATACACGTGCAGGCAGTGTGCCCCCTAATATACACGTACAGGCAGTGTGTGCCCCCTAATATACACGTACAGGCAGTGTGCCCCCTAATATACACGTGCAGGCAGTGTGCGCCCCCTAATATACACGTGCAGGCAGTGTGCGCCCCCTAATATACACGTACAGGCAGTGTGTGCCCCCTAATATACACGTACAGGCAGTGTGCGCCCCCTAATATACACGTGCAGGCAGTGTGCGCCCCCTAATATACACGTACAGGCAGTGTGCGCCCCCTAATATACACGTGCAGGCAGTGTGTCCCCTAATATACACGTACAGGCAGTGTGCCCCCTAATATACACGTGCAGGCAGTGTGCGCCCCCTAATATACACGTGCAGGCAGTGTGTGCCCCCTAATATACACGTACAGGCAGTGTGCCCCCTAATATACACGTACAGGCAGTGTGCGCCCCCTAATATACACGTACAGGCAGTGTGCGCCCCCTAATATACACGTACAGGCAGTGTGCGCCCCCTAATATACACGTGCAGGCAGTGTGTGCCCCCTAATATACACGTGCAGGCAGTGTGTCCCCTAATATACACGTACAGGCAGTGTGCGCCCCCTAATATACACGTACAGGCAGTGTGACCCCTAATATACACGTACAGGCAGTGTGCGCCCCCTAATATACACGTGCAGGCAGTGTGTCCCCTAATATACACGTACAGGCAGTGTGTGCCCCCTAATATACACGTACAGGCAGTGTGTGCCCCCTAATATACACGTACAGGCAGTGTGCCCCCTAATATACACGTGCAGGCAGTGTGCGCCCCCTAATATACACGTGCAGGCAGTGTGCGCCCCCTAATATACACGTACAGGCAGTGTGTGCCCCCTAATATACACGTACAGGCAGTGTGCGCCCCCTAATATACACGTGCAGGCAGTGTGCGCCCCCTAATATACACGTACAGGCAGTGTGCGCCCCCTAATATACACGTGCAGGCAGTGTGTCCCCTAATATACACGTACAGGCAGTGTGCGCCCCCTAATATACACGTGCAGGCAGTGTGTCCCCTAATATACACGTACAGGCAGTGTGTGCCCCCTAATATACACGTACAGGCAGTGTGCGCCCCCTAATATACACGTGCAGGCAGTGTGCGCCCCCTAATATACACGTACAGGCAGTGTGCGCCCCCTAATATACACGTGCAGGCAGTGTGTCCCCTAATATACACGTACAGGCAGTGTGCGCCCCCTAATATACACGTGCAGGCAGTGTGTCCCCTAATATACACGTACAGGCAGTGTGCGCCCCCTAATATACACGTGCAGGCAGTGTGTCCCCTAATATACACGTACAGGCAGTGTGTGCCCCCTAATATACACGTGCAGGCAGTGTGTCCCCTAATATACACGTGCAGGCAGTGTGTGCCCCCTAATATACACGTGCAGGCAGTGTGCGCCCCCTAATATACACGTGCAGGCAGTGTGTCCCCTAATATACACGTACAGGCAGTGTGTGCCCCCTAATATACACGTACAGGCAGTGTGACCCCTAATATACACGTACAGGCAGTGTGCGCCCCCTAATATACACGTGCAGGCAGTGTGTCCCCTAATATACACGTACAGGCAGTGTGTGCCCCCTAATATACACGTACAGGCAGTGTGTGCCCCCTAATATACACGTACAGGCAGTGTGCCCCCTAATATACACGTACAGGCAGTGTGCCCCCTAATATACACGTGCAGGCAGTGTGCGCCCCCTAATATACACGTGCAGGCAGTGTGCGCCCCCTAATATACACGTACAGGCAGTGTGTGCCCCCTAATATACACGTACAGGCAGTGTGCGCCCCCTAATATACACGTGCAGGCAGTGTGCGCCCCCTAATATACACGTACAGGCAGTGTGCGCCCCCTAATATACACGTGCAGGCAGTGTGTCCCCTAATATACACGTACAGGCAGTGTGCGCCCCCTAATATACACGTGCAGGCAGTGTGTCCCCTAATATACACGTACAGGCAGTGTGCCCCCTAATATACACGTGCAGGCAGTGTGCGCCCCCTAATATACACGTGCAGGCAGTGTGTCCCCTAATATACACGTACAGGCAGTGTGTGCCCCCTAATATACACGTACAGGCAGTGTGCCCCCTAATATACACGTGCAGGCAGTGTGCGCCCCCTAATATACACGTGCAGGCAGTGTGTGCCCCCTAATATACACGTGCAGGCAGTGTGCGCCCCCTAATATACACGTACAGGCAGTGTGCGCCCCCTAATATACACGTACAGGCAGTGTGTGCCCCCTAATATACACGTACAGGCAGTGTGCCCCCTAATATACACGTACAGGCAGTGTGCCCCCTAATATACACGTACAGGCAGTGTGACCCCTAATATACACGTACAGGCAGTGTGCGCCCCCTAATATACACGTGCAGGCAGTGTGTCCCCTAATATACACGTACAGGCAGTGTGTGCCCCCTAATATACACGTACAGGCAGTGTGTGCCCCCTAATATACACGTACAGGCAGTGTGCCCCCTAATATACACGTGCAGGCAGTGTGCGCCCCCTAATATACACGTGCAGGCAGTGTGCGCCCCCTAATATACACGTACAGGCAGTGTGTGCCCCCTAATATACACGTACAGGCAGTGTGCGCCCCCTAATATACACGTGCAGGCAGTGTGCGCCCCCTAATATACACGTACAGGCAGTGTGCGCCCCCTAATATACACGTGCAGGCAGTGTGTCCCCTAATATACACGTACAGGCAGTGTGCGCCCCCTAATATACACGTGCAGGCAGTGTGTCCCCTAATATACACGTACAGGCAGTGTGCCCCCTAATATACACGTGCAGGCAGTGTGCGCCCCCTAATATACACGTGCAGGCAGTGTGTCCCCTAATATACACGTACAGGCAGTGTGTGCCCCCTAATATACACGTACAGGCAGTGTGTGCCCCCTAATATACACGTACAGGCAGTGTGTGCCCCCTAATATACACGTACAGGCAGTGTGCGCCCCCTAATATACACGTACAGGCAGTGTGCCCCCTAATATACACGTGCAGGCAGTGTGCGCCCCCTAATATACACGTACAGGCAGTGTGCGCCCCCTAATATACACGTACAGGCAGTGTGCGCCCCCTAATATACACGTACAGGCAGTGTGCGCCCCCTAATATACACGTGCAGGCAGTGTGCGCCCCCTAATATACACGTGCAGGCAGTGTGCGTCCCCTAATATACACGTGCAGGCAGTGTGCGCCCCCTAATATGCACGTGCAGGCAGTGTGCGCCCCCTAATATACACGTACAGGCAGTGTGTGCCCCCTAATATACACGTGCAGGCAGTGTGTCCCCTAATATACACGTACAGGCAGTGTGCGCCCCCTAATATACACGTACAGGCAGTGTGCCCCCTAATATACACGTACAGGCAGTGCGCCCCCTAATATACATGTGCAGGCAGTGTGTCCCCTAATATACACGTACAGGCAGTGTGTGCCCCCTAATATACACGTACAGGCAGTGTGCGCCCCCTAATATACACGTACAGGCAGTGTGCCCCCTAATATACACGTGCAGGCAGTGTGCGCCCCCTAATATACACGTACAGGCAGTGTGCGCCCCCTAATATACACGTACAGGCAGTGTGCGCCCCCTAATATACACGTACAGGCAGTGTGCCCCCTAATATACACGTACAGGCAGTGTGCCCCCTAATATACACGTGCAGGCAGTGTGCGCCCCCTAATATACACGTACAGGCAGTGTGCGCCCCCTAATATACACGTACAGGCAGTGTGCGCCCCCTAATATACACGTACAGGCAGTGTGCGCCCCCTAATATACACGTACAGGCAGTGTGCGCCCCCTAATATACACGTACAGGCAGTGTGCGCCCCCTAATATACACGTGCAGGCAGTGTGCGCCCCCTATTATACACGTACAGGCAGTGTGTGCCCCCTAATATACACGTGCAGGCAGTGTGCGCCCCCTAATATACACGTACAGGCAGTGTGCGCCCCCTAATATACACGTACAGGCAGTGCGCCCCCTAATATACATGTGCAGTCAGTGTGCGCCCCCTAATATACACGTACAGGCAGTGCGCCCCCTAATATACATGTGCAGTCAGTGTGTGCGCCCCCTGCTGGCTCAGCACCCTCACATGAGCTCGCTGTACGTCTTCTCCTGATAGACCTGGTTCCGGACATAATCGATATACACAGAGAAGTGATGGACGGCGTGATGATGGATGATGTCACACACGTCTGATATAATCACGTCTTCATCCACCCGCGACTCCAAGTCCATCAGGAACCTGCAAAGACACCAAAAACAATGTTGTGCGGGATCATAACATGACGGCAACGCAACGCGGCCCCGGTCAGCCTCACGCCACACACTGCGGTCACTCACCTCTCACTGACTTCTTTCACCTTCAGGATATTGGAGAACAGAATCTTCTTCTCCCGGATCACCAGAGATTCCTGAAGATCCCGCGAGCCCAGGAAGTGCTCAGTCAGCACATTGAGAGAGCGGAGGTACGAGGCCTCCGAGGTCAGCACCTCAAACATGCTCTGAGGACAGACAACATGGCCGACCGTCAGTGCAAAGAGAATACTGGCGAATACGAGTATAACCCCTCCCCTCTACACACACAACCCCTCCCACAACCCCTCCCCTCTACACACACAACCCCTCCCCTCTACACACACAACCCCTCCCCTCTACACACACAACCCCTCCCCTCTACACACACAACCCCTCCCCTCTACACACACAACCCCTCCCCTCTACACACACAACCCCTCCCCTCTACACACACAACCCCTCCCCTCTACACACACAACCCCTCCCCTCTACACACACAACCCCTCCCCTCTACACACATAACCCCTCCCCTCTACACACATAACCCCTCCCAACTCTAGATATAAACCCTGCCTACTGCAGGTATAACCCCTTCCCCTCCTAGACATAACTCCTCCCACTCCAAGTATAACCACTCCCTTCATAGATATAACCCCTCCCCTCTCCCACCTCTTGTATTTTCTTCTCGTCATTGCTCATACTCTCCAGGACGCCGCTCTCGATCACAGACGGTAACTCCTGCCACAGAGTGTTGTGAGGCGCTGCTGACCTACGACCTTGTTTCGGAGAACCCCCAGCAGAAAGCGGACTTTCCTGCGAGGAGTCGTAGCTGGTGAAACTGCTGTTGCGGGCAACTGTCTGCCTCCGGATCTCCTTGTTGATCACAGTCTGACGGTAGGTTTGGTACAGCGGCTCTACAAATGACACACATGCAGATAGGATCACGTGTCTATGTACACGCCACAGACACAGCGCACACATCACAGCTTCTTACCATCCCGCAGGTGAGACTCCCAGTCTATGGATTTTGGGCTCTTCACAGAAGGCGTCCTGGAAGAAAACAACAAGAACCTGAGATCAGGAGAACAATATGGCGGCTACAGCAGGAAAGACCAAGAGATCTCACCATATATAACCGCAAGATAATACACAACATGTATAATACACACATGTACACGGCATTTAAAATATACACAAACCTCAACATCGAACTCTCTGCAGGCAAATCCGAGTCTGAAAAGCACAAAAAATAAAATAATGATCACAAAATGTAATATATAACTACTATAATACTACTCCTATGTACAAGAATATAACTACTATAATACTACCTCCTATGTACAAGAATATAACTACTATAATACTACTCCTATGTACAAGAATATAACTACTATAATACTACTCCTATGTACAAGAATATAACTACTATAATACTACTCCTATGTACAAGAATATAACTACTATAATACTACCTCCTATGTACAAGAATATAACTACTATAATACTACTCCTATGTACAAGAATATAACTACTATAATACTACCTCCTATGTACAAGAATATAACTACTATAATACTACCTCCTATGTACAAGAATATAACTACTATAATACTACCTCCTATGTACAAGAATATAACTACTATAATACTACTCCTATGTACAAGAATATAACTACTATAATACTGCTCCTATGTACAAGAATATAACTACTATAATACTGCTCCTATGTACAAGAATATAACTACTATAATACTACCTCCTATGTACAAGAATATAACTACTATAATACTACCTCCTATGTACAAGAATATAACTACTATAATACTACCTCCTATGTACAAGAATATAACTACTATAATACTACTCCTATGTACAAGAATATAACTACTATAATACTACCTCCTATGTACAAGAATATAACTACTATAATACTACTCCTATGTACAAGAATATAACTACTATAATACTACCTCCTATGTACAAGAATATAACTACTATAATACTGCTCCTATGTACAAGAATATAACTACTATAATACTACTCCTATGTACAAGAATATAACTACTATAATACTACTCCTATGTACTAGAATATAACTACTATAATACTACTCCTATGTACAAGAATATAACTACTATAGTACTACCCCTATGTACTAGAATATAACTACTATAATACTGCTCCTATGTACAAGAATATAACTACTATAATACTGCTCCTATGTACAAGAATATAACTACTATAATACTACTCCTATGTACAAGAATATAACTACTATAATACTACTCCTATGTACAAGAATATAACTACTATAATACTACCTCCTATGTACAAGAATATAACTACTATAATACTACTCCTATGTACAAGAATATAACTACTATAATACTACTCCTATGTACTAGAATATAACTACTATAATACTACTCCTATGTACTAGAATATAACTACTATAATACTACTCCTATGTACAAGAATATAACTACTATAATACTACTCCTATGTACAAGAATATAACTACTATAATACTACTCCTATGTACAAGAATATAACTACTATAATACTGCTCCTATGTACAAGAATATAACTACTATAATACTGCTCCTATGTACAAGAATATAACTACTATAATACTGCCCCCTATATACAAGAATATAACTACTATAATACTACTCCTATGTACAAGAATATAACTACTATAATACTGCTCCTATGTACAAGAATATAACTACTATAATACTACTCCTATGTACAAGAATATAACTACTATAATACTACCTCCTATGTACAAGAATATAACTACTATAATACTACTCCTATGTACTAGAATATAACTACTATAATACTACTCCTATGTACTAGAATATAACTACTATAATACTACTCCTATGTACAAGAATATAACTACTATAATACTACTCCTATGTACAAGAATATAACTACTATAATACTACTCCTATGTACAAGAATATAACTACTATAATACTGCTCCTATGTACAAGAATATAACTACTATAATACTGCTCCTATGTACAAGAATATAACTACTATAATACTGCCCCCTATATACAAGAATATAACTACTATAATACTACTCCTATGTACAAGAATATAACTACTATAATACTGCTCCTATGTACAAGAATATAACTACTATAATACTACTCCTATGTACAAGAATATAACTACTATAATACTACTCCTATGTACTAGAATATAACTACTATAATACTACTCCTATGTACTAGAATATAACTACTATAATACTGCTCCTATGTACAAGAATATAACTACTATAATACTACTCCTATGTACAAGAATATAACTACTATAATACTACCTCCTATGTACAAGAATATAACTACTATAATACTACTCCTATGTACAAGAATATAACTACTATAATACTACTCCTATGTAGAATAATATAACTACTATAATACTACCTCCTATATACAAGAATATAACTACTATAATACTACTCCTATGTAGAATAATATAACTACTATAATACTACCTCCTATATACAAGAATATAACTACTATAATACTACTCCTATGTACAAGAATATAACTACTATAATACTGCGCCTATGTACAAGAATATAACTACTATAATACTACTCCTATGTACAAGAATATAACTACTATAATACTGCGCCTATGTACAAGAATATAACTACTATAATACTACTCCTATGTACAAGAATATAACTACTATAATACTACTCCTATGTACAAGAATATAACTACTATAATACTACTCCTATGTACAAGAATATAACTACTATAATACTACTCCTATGTAGAATAATATAACTACTATAATACTACCTCCTATATACAAGAATATAACTACTATAATACTACTCCTATGTACAAGAATATAACTACTATAATACTGCGCCTATGTACAAGAATATAACTACTATAATACTACACCTATGTACAAGAATATAACTACTATAATACTACTCCTATGTACTAGAATATAACTACTATAATACTGCTCCTATGTACAAGAATATAACTACTATAATACTACTCCTATGTACAAGAATATAACTACTATAATACTACCTCCTATGTACAAGAATATAACTACTATAATACTACTCCTATGTACAAGAATATAACTACTATAATACTACCTCCTATGTACAAGAATATAACTACTATAATACTACTCCTATGTACAAGAATATAACTACTATAATACTACTCCTATGTACAAGAATATAACTACTATAATACTACCGCCTATGTACAAGAATATAACTACTATAATACTACTCCTATGTACAAGAATATAACTACTATACTACTACCTCCTATGTACAAGAATATAACTACTATAATACTACTCCTATGTACAAGAATATAAATAGTATAATACTACCTCCTATGTACAAGAATATAACTACTATAATACTACCTCCTATGTACAAGAATATAACTACTATAATACTACTCCTATGTACAAGAATATAACTACTATAATACTGCCTCCTATGTACAAGAATATAACTACTATAATACTACCTCCTATGTACAAGAATATAACTACTATAATACTACTCCTATGTACAAGAATATAACTACTATAATACTACCTCCTATATACAAGAATATAACTACTATAATACTACTCCTATGTACAAGAATATAACTACTATAATACTACTCCTATGTACAAGAATATAACTACTATAATACTGCTCCTATGTACAAGAATATAACTACTATAATACTACTCCTATGTACAAGAATATAACTTCTATAATACTACTCCTATGTACAAGAATATAACTACTATAATACTACTCCTATGTACAAGAATATAACTACTATAATACTGCTCCTATGTACAAGAATATAACTACTATAATACTACTCCTATGTACAAGAATATAACTACTATAATACTACCTCCTATGTACAAGAATATAACTACTATAATACTACTCCTATGTACAAGAATATATCTACTATAATACTACTCCTATGTACAAGAGTATAACTACTATAATACTACTCCTATGTACAAGAATATAACTACTATAATACTGCCCCCTATGTACAAGAATATAACTACTATAATACTACTCCTATGTACAAGAATATAACTACTATAATACTACTCCTATGTACAAGAATATAACTACTATAATACTGCCCCCTATGTACAAGAATATAACTACTATAATACTGCCACCTATGTACAAGAATATAACTACTATAATACTACTCCTATGTACAAGAATATAACTACTATAATACTGCCCCCTATGTACAAAAATATAACTACTATAATACTACCTCCTATATACAAGAATATTACTACTATAATACTACCTCCTATATA
Organism: Leptodactylus fuscus; assembly: GCF_031893055.1. Taxonomy (NCBI): domain Eukaryota; kingdom Metazoa; phylum Chordata; class Amphibia; order Anura; family Leptodactylidae; genus Leptodactylus; species Leptodactylus fuscus. The sequence continues at coordinate 167,266 of NC_134269.1, read as the reverse complement.
CAAGAATATAACTACTATAATACTACTCCTATGTACAAGAATATAACTACTATAATACTACTCCTATGTACAAGAATATAACTACTATAATACTGCTCCTATGTACAAGAATATAACTACTATAATACTACTCCTATGTACAAGAATATAACTACTATAATACTGCTCCTATGTACAAGAATATAACTACTATAATACTACTCCTATGTACAAGAATATAACTACTATAATACTGCCTCCTATGTACAAGAATATAACTACTATAATACTACCTCCTATGTACAAGAATATAACTACTATAATACTACTCCTATGTACAAGAATATATCTACTATAATACTACTCCTATGTACAAGAGTATAACTACTATAATACTACTCCTATGTACAAGAATATAACTACTATAATACTGCCCCTATGTACAAGAATATAACTACTATAATACTACTCCTATGTACAAGAATATAACTACTATAATACTGCCCCCTATGTACAAGAATATAACTACTATAATACTACCTCCTATATACAAGAATATTACTACTATAATACTACCTCCTACATACAAGAATATAACTACTATAATACTACTCCTACGTACAAGAATATAACTACTATAATACTACTCCTATGTACAAGAATATAACTACTATAATACTGCTCCTATGTACAAGAATATAACTACTATAATACTACCTCCTATGTACTAGAATATAACTACTATAATACTGCCCCTATGTACAAGAATATAACTACTATAATACTACTCCTATGTACAAGAATATAAATAGTATAATACTGCGCCTATGTACAAGAATATAACTACTATAATACTACTCCTATGTACAAGAATATAACTACTATAATACTACCTCCTATGTACAAGAATATAACTACTATAATACTACTCCTATGTACAAGAATATATCTACTATAATACTACTCCTATGTACAAGAGTATAACTACTATAATACTACTCCTATGTACAAGAATATAACTACTATAATACTGCCCCCTATGTACAAGAATATAACTACTATAATACTACTCCTATGTACAAGAGTATAACTACTATAATACTACTCCTATGTACAAGAATATAACTACTATAATACTGCCCCCTATGTACAAGAATATAACTACTATAATACTACCTCCTATATACAAGAATATTACTACTATAATACTACCTCCTACATACAAGAATATAACTACTATAATACTACCTCCTATATACAAGAATATAACTACTATAATACTACCTCCTATATACAAGAATATTACTACTATAATACTACCTCCTATATACAAGAATATAACTACTATAATACTACTCCTATGTACAAGAATATAACTACTATAATACTACTCCTATGTACAAGAATATAACTATTATAATACCACTCCTATGTAATACTGCCCCTATAGTACTGCCCCTATGTAATACTGCCCCCTATAGTACTGCCCTGCCTCCCCGTCACTTACCATTTACATCCTCCAGTGATGCCGCCAGGTCCTTCCCCTTATATACCGCCTCCACTGGCAGGCTATTTGAGGTCACTTTCTTGTCTTTGTCGGTCATCTCCTCGGTGTTACCCAGTGAATACCTCTTTAAGGACCCCTTTCTGAGAAATGGGGGCGGGGCAGGAGGAGGTGGCGGGGCGGCTCCTCTCGGAGGCTTGCTGGGCACTTTAGGAGGTAGCGCAGGCGGTGGGGGTTCGGGAGCCTCGGACAGGGGCAGGGGCGGCACTTTGCTCCTGCGGGCAGGCTTCCTGATCTTAGAGCGTGGCTCTACCGCCCCTCTTAGTGTTATGGGGTCAGGACCCTCAGCGGAATGTGAGCAGTTTGGCGAGGAGTCTCTGGAGTCCGTACAGTCACTGACCACCGGCTCCGTCACGGACACGACATCATCGGAGAACGTGATGGTCTTCGATCTGGAATTTTTTGTCTGTGGGGCTTGGGGTTGAGGGTTGAGGGCAGGACATGTGAGTGGAGTCTCGGACTGGTCCACGTCTACACTGGTATCCACGTTTCCCGTGGCTTTGTTCTTCCTATGAGTTGGTGGGCCGTGTTTGGGGATTTCTGGGGCGTTGCTCGCTCTCTTGGATGTTTGGCCATTGGTTTCCTCGCTGGTGGATCTTGGCAGGTCACCATTGAAGCTGTCCTCGGCGGTGGACCTGTACGACATCAGCACCACACTGTTCCTGGCTTTTTCATTGCCAACACCATCGGCCGAGTCTTGCCGGGACCGTTCCGCGTACTTCAGCGACCGTCGTCTCACCGGGTAACAGGTCCCGACGTTCATCTTGTCTTTCAGATGCCACGAGCCCCACTTGCCACCGTCCTCATCCTCGTCATCATTGATGGACAGGACTCTCTGAAAGACTCCGCTGTCATCTGAAGAGTCTGAAGCTTCATTGACGTGAAGGCCAGCAGACACCACCGAGGATTCTGGGAGCCAAACCAACACCATCCCGGGCCGCTGCTGATGGCAGGCACAGGCGCACCTGGAAGGGCAGGCGGGGCGCGGCGCACAGGTGGCCATTTTGGATAATCGCTCATCTGGGTCTTGGAAGAGCTTTGGAGGTAGAGCTGGAAGAATGGAGAAGAGAAGACAAGTTATGGACAGAAGAAGAAGAAGGAGGAGAAAGAAGGAGGAGAATGTTCCTCGGCCATGGGGAGTGGTCTCCTGTCTACCCCACGCGGACTACAAGTCCCAGGAGCTCAGGGCTATTACATAGGACTGCTCATGGAGTAGACGTCTACACCAGGATCCTCGAGACGTTCTCAGGACATGAAGGCCTCCAGGTGGAAGCTTCTCTATTGGACCATCAACCTCCACCACATGACCTGCAGACCACGCCCCCAACCTGACGGTATCGGACACTTCTCCGAGACACCCTGTGACTGCAGGCGAGAGGTCACATGACCTTACAGTGCACAATAAGGGTCAGTCAGGACTATCCGGAGGGTCATGTACAAAACTGCAACCACTCCCTCTACTGAGTAACTGGAAAAACCAATATACCCCAGTATAGGCTGAATGGATTTTGTTGCAATCTCACACACACCGACATATTGCCCAGGAAGGAAGGATAGGCTACTCTAATTGTGGGTCACTCACCCCAAATCGCCACCGCGACCCTCCAAAGTTCTCTCCTGCTCTGCTGTAGGAGCTGGCATTACGCCAGCCCAGGTCTTTCCGCGCACCTCCTATTGGTGCATGGCAGGGTGTGGGCGGGCTATGGAGCCAGCGCTGCAGCACCATACGTTGGCGGCAAAGTGTGGGCGGGCCGATTGACCGGGAAGAACGTAGTCAACATGGCGGCAGCCCACATGCTCCAGCCGCCGCTGCCACCCCAGCCCGCCTACACACTGCCAGCATGCCGGCCGGCTACACAGGACCGGCAGATGTTGCGGACTACACACCATACACAAGGAGAGTCCAGCGGGGTGGGGGTGGCCGGTGTCTGCAACGATCGTCTCCATTAACCCTAACGCCGCCTCAGTCACAGCTGACCTGTCCTGATGTGCTCTGCCGGTGCGTGGGCGCTGCTCCTTCTCCGCGTCAGCACCCTGACCAAGCTGCGGGGCCGGCGTCATGTTCCTATGCCAGCCGGGAGCCTTGCGCAGGGTCCCCGTCCTGTTGGTCTTTTGCTCCTACTACAGCCTGTGCTACGCAACCTGCAATAGAAGCGCTGGTATAGCTTAGAATAAAACCGCCGCTTCTACTGCAGGCTACGTGCCATAGGCTGCAGTAGGAGCGAAAGACCGACAGCCCGGGGACCCTGCGCACGCCTCCCGGCTGCCATAGCAATGTGATGCCGGCCCCACAGCTTGCTCCGGGTCCCGGCACTGAACACGAACATAGCAGCGCCGGCAGAGGAAATGCCATCTTAGTCAGCTGAGCTGCGGGAGGAGAGAGGTGGAGGGGCATGGGTGATCGGTAGGGGCCGGGGGGGGGGGATTCGCTGGTTTTGGGGAAGTCGGGATTCACACCAGAGGGCAGACGGCAAGTGGGGGGGGGGGGGGGTGAACATATGGAAAGAAGGGGGGAGGGTAACCAAGGTCACGGGTGGGTGGTGCTGGGGAGAAGAGGTAGATGTAGGAGGTGACTGTAACTCTAAAGGGGGAGCGGGTGGGGGGTAAGGGGAGAGCCGGGGGTGCGGGTGGAGGGAAAGGGGAGAGCCGGGGGTGCGGGTGGGGGGAAAGGGGAGAGCCGGGGGTGCGGGTGGAGGGAAAGGGGAGAGCCGGGGGTGCGGGTGGGGGGAAAGGGGAGAGCCGGGGGTGCGGGTGGGGGGAAAGGGGAGAGCCGGGGGTGCGGGTGGGGGGAAAGGGGAGAGCCGGGGGTGCGGGTGGGGGGAAAGGGGAGAGCCGGGGGTGCGGGTGGAGGGAAAGGGGAGAGCCGGGGGTGCGGGTGGAGGGAAAGGGGAGAGCCGGGGGTGCAAGTGGAGGGAAAGGGGAGAGCCGGGGGTGCGGGTGGAGGGAAAGGGGAGAGCCGGGGGTGCGGGTGGAGGGAAAGGGGAGAGCCGGGGGTGCGGGTGGAGGGAAAGGGGAGAGCCGGGGGTGCGGGTGGAGGGAAAGGGGAGAGCCGGGGGTGCGGGTGGAGGGAAAGGGGAGAGCCGGGGGTGCGGGTGGAGGGAAAGGGGAGAGCCGGGGGTGCGGGTGGAGGGAAAGGGGAGAGCCGGGGGTGCGGGTGGAGGGAAAGGGGAGAGCCGGGGGTGCGGGTGGGGGGAAAGGGGAGAGCCGGGGGTGCGGGTGGGGGGAAAGGGGAGAGCCGGGGGTACAGGTGGGGGAAAAGGGGAGGGTCAGAGGTGCAGCAGCGGGTCCGTGGGGTCCTGGACCACGACGCTGTGGGAGGTGACTGCGCTGGCCGCAAGGAAAGAGCCATGAGGGGCCACGGGCCGCGCTGCAGGTGGATCGCGCAAGGGGGATGGGACAGCGGACGAAGTCGCGGGTTATAGCTAGTACACTATAATGCTCCCAGTATACACAGTAACACTCCCAGTATACACCACAGAGCTCCAGTATACACCATAACCCTCCCAGTATACACAGTAACGCTCCCAGTATACACAGCAGACCTCCAGTATACACCATCACCCTCCCAGTATACACCGTAACCCTCCCAGTATACACAGTAACACTCCCAGTATACACCGCAGAGCTCCAGTATACACAGTAACACTCCCAGTATACACCGCAGAGCCCCAGTATACACAGTAACACTCCCAGTATACACCGCAGAGCTCCAGTATACACAGTAACATTCCCAGTATACACCGCAGAGCCCCCGTATACACAGTAACACTCCCAGTATACACCGCAGAGCTCCAGTATACACAGTAACACTCCCAGTATACACCGCAGAGCCCCCGTATACACAGTAACACTCCCAGTATACACCGCAGAGCTCCAGTATACACAGTAACACTCCCAGTATACACCGCAGAGCCCCAGTATACACAGTAACACTCCCAGTATACACCGCAGAGCTCCAGTATACACAGTAACATTCCCAGTATACACCGCAGAGCCCCCGTATACACAGTAACACTCCCAGTATACACCGCAGAGCTCCAGTATACACAGTAACACTCCCAGTATACACCGCAGAGCCCCAGTATACACAGTAACACTCCCAGTATACACCGCAGAGCTCCAGTATACACAGTAACATTCCCAGTATACACCGCAGAGCCCCCGTATACACAGTAACACTCCCAGTATACACCATCACCCTCCCAGTATACACCGTAACCCTCCCAGTATACACAGTAACACTCCCAGTATACACCATCACCCTCCCAGTATACACCGTAACCCTCCCAGTATACACAGTAACACTCCCAGTATACACCGCAGAGCTCCAGTATACACAGTAACACTCCCAGTATACACCGCAGAGCCCCAGTATACACAGTAACACTCCCAGTATACACCGCAGAGCTCCAGTATACACAGTAACATTCCCAGTATACACCGCAGAGCCCCCGTATACACAGTAACACTCCCAGTATACACCGCAGAGCTCCAGTATACACAGTAACACTCCCAGTATACACCGCAGAGCCCCCGTATACACAGTAACACTCCCAGTATACACCGCAGAGCCCCAGTATACACAGTAACACTCCCAGTATACACCGCAGAGCTCCAGTATACACAGTAACATTCCCAGTATACACCGCAGAGCCCCCGTATACACAGTAACACTCCCAGTATACACCGCAGAGCCCCAGTATACACAGTAACACTCCCAGTATACACCACAGAGCTCCAGTATACACCATAACCCTCCCAGTATACACAGTAACGCTCCCAGTATACACAGCAGACCTCCAGTATACACCATCACCCTCCCAGTATACACCGTAACCCTCCCAGTATACACAGTAACACTCCCAGTATACACCGCAGAGCTCCAGTATACACAGTAACACTCCCAGTATACACCGCAGAGCCCCAGTATACACAGTAACACTCCCAGTATACACCGCAGAGCTCCAGTATACACAGTAACATTCCCAGTATACACCGCAGAGCCCCCGTATACACAGTAACACTCCCAGTATACACCGCAGAGCTCCAGTATACACAGTAACACTCCCAGTATACACCGCAGAGCCCCCGTATACACAGTAACACTCCCAGTATACACCGCAGAGCTCCAGTATACACAGTAACACTCCCAGTATACACCGCAGAGCCCCAGTATACACAGTAACACTCCCAGTATACACCGCAGAGCTCCAGTATACACAGTAACATTCCCAGTATACACCGCAGAGCCCCCGTATACACAGTAACACTCCCAGTATACACCGCAGAGCTCCAGTATACACAGTAACACTCCCAGTATACACCGCAGAGCCCCAGTATACACAGTAACACTCCCAGTATACACCGCAGAGCTCCAGTATACACAGTAACATTCCCAGTATACACCGCAGAGCCCCCGTATACACAGTAACACTCCCAGTATACACCGCAGAGCTCCAGTATACACAGTAACACTCCCAGTATACACCGCAGAGCCCCCGTATACACAGTAACACTCCCAGTATACACCATCACCCTCCCAGTATACACCGTAACCCTCCCAGTATACACAGTAACACTCCCAGTATACACCGCAGAGCTCCAGTATACACAGTAACACTCCCAGTATACACCGCAGAGCCCCAGTATACACAGTAACACTCCCAGTATACACCGCAGAGCTCCAGTATACACAGTAACATTCCCAGTATACACCGCAGAGCCCCCGTATACACAGTAACACTCCCAGTATACACCGCAGAGCTCCAGTATACACAGTAACACTCCCAGTATACACCGCAGAGCCCCCGTATACACAGTAACACTCCCAGTATACACCGCAGAGCCCCAGTATACACAGTAACACTCCCAGTATACACCGCAGAGCTCCAGTATACACAGTAACATTCCCAGTATACACCGCAGAGCCCCCGTATACACAGTAACACTCCCAGTATACACCGCAGAGCTCCAGTATACACAGTAACACTCCCAGTATACACCGCAGAGCCCCAGTATACACAGTAACACTCCCAGTATACACCGCAGAGCTCCAGTATACACAGTAACATTCCCAGTATACACCGCAGAGCCCCCGTATACACAGTAACACTCCCAGTATACACCGCAGAGCTCCAGTATACACAGTAACACTCCCAGTATACACCGCAGAGCCCCCGTATACACAGTAACACTCCCAGTATACACCGCAGAGCCCCCGTATACACAGTAACACTCCCAGTATACACCATCACCCTCCCAGTATACACCGTAACCCTCCCAGTATACACCATAACCCTCCCAGTATACACAGTAACGCTCCCAGTATACACCGCAGAGCTCCAGTATACACCATAACCCTCCCAGTATACACCGTAACCCTCCCAGTATACACCATCACCCTCCCAGTATACACCGTAACCCTCCCAGTATACACCATAACCCTCCCAGTATACACCACAGAGCTCCAGTATACACAGTAACCCTCCCAGTATACACCACAGAGCTCCAGTATACACAGTAACCCTCCCAGTATACACCGCAGAGCTCCAATATACACCGCAGAGCTCCAGTATACACAGTAACGCTCCCAGTATACACAGCAGACCTCCAGTATACACCATCACCCTCCCAGTATACACAGTAACACTCCCAGTATACACCGCAGAGCCCCCGTATACACAGTAACACTCCCAGTATACACCGCAGAGCTCCAGTATACACAGTAACACTCCCAGTATACACCATCACCCTCCCAGTATACACCGTAACCCTCCCAGTATACACCGCAGAGCCCCAGTATACACAGTAACACTCCCAGTATACACCGCAGAGCCCCAGTATACACAGTAACCCTCCCAGTATACACCGCAGAGCCCCAGTATACACAGTAACACTCCCAGTATACACCGCAGAGCCCCAGTATACACAGTAACACTCCCAGTATACACCGCAGAGCTCCAGTATACACAGTAACATTCCCAGTATACACCGCAGAGCTCCAGTATACACAGTAACACTCCCAGTATACACCGCAGAGCCCCAGTATACACAGTAACACTCCCAGTATACACCGCAGAGCTCCAGTATACACAGTAACACTCCCAGTATACACCGCAGAGCTCCAGTATACACAGTAACACTCCCAGTATACACCACAGAGCTCCAGTATACACAGTAACACTCCCAGTATACACCGCAGAGCTCCAGTATACACAGTAACACTCCCAGTATACACCGCAGAGCCCCCGTATACACAGTAACACTCCCAGTATACACCATCACCCTCCCAGTATACACCGTAACCCTCCCAGTATACACAGTAACGCTCCCAGTATACACCGCAGAGCTCCAGTATACACAGTAACATTCCCAGTATACACCGCAGAGCTCCAGTATACACAGTAACATTCCCAGTATACACCGCAGAGCCCCAGTATACACAGTAACACTCCTAGTATACACCACAGAGCCCCAGTATACACAGTAACACTCCCAGTATACACCACAGAGCCCCAGTATACACAGTAACACTCCCAGTATACACCGCAGAGCCCCCGTATACACAGTAACACTCCCAGTATACACCGCAGAGCCCCAGTATACACAGTAACACTCCCAGTATACACCGCAGAGCTCCAGTATACACAGTAACACTCCCAGTATACACCGCAGAGCCCCCGTATACACAGTAACACTCCCAGTATACACCTCAGAGCCCCAGTATACACAGTAACACTCCCAGTATACACCACAGAGCCCCAGTATACACAGTAACACTCCCAGTATACACCGCAGAGCCCCAGTATACACAGTAACACTCCCAGTATACACCGCAGAGCCCCAGTATACACAGTAACACTCCCAGTATACACCACAGAGCCCCCGTATACACAGTAACACTCCCAGTATACACCGCAGAGCCCCAGTATACACAGTAACACTCCCAGTATACACCACAGAGCCCCCGTATACACAGTAACACTCCCAGTATACACCGCAGAGCCCCAGTATACACAGTAACACTCCCAGTATACACCACAGAGCCCCCGTATACACAGTAACACTCCCAGTATACACCGCAGAGCCCCCGTATACACCGTAACCCTCCCAGTATACACCGCAGAGCTCCAGTATACACAGTAACACTCCCAGTATACACCTCAGAGCCCCAGTATACACAGTAACACTCCCAGTATACACCGCAGAGCCCCAGTATACACAGTAACACTCCCAGTATACACCGCAGAGCCCCCGTATACACCGTAACACTCCCAGTATACACCGCAGAGCCCCAGTATACACAGTAACACTCCCAGTATACACCGCAGAGCTCCAGTATACACAGTAACACTCCCAGTATACACCGCAGAGCCCCAGTATACACAGTAACACTCCCAGTATACACCGCAGAGCCCCCGTATACACAGTAACACTCCCAGTATACACCGCAGAGCCCCCGTATACACAGTAACACTCCCAGTATACACCGCAGAGCTCCAGTATACACAGTAACACTCCCAGTATACACCGCAGAGCCCCCGTATACACAGTAACACTCCCAGTATACACCGCAGAGCCCCCGTATACACAGTAACACTCCCAGTATACACCGCAGAGCTCCAGTATACACAGTAACACTCCCAGTATACACCGCAGAGCCCCCGTATACACAGTAACACTCCCAGTATACACCGCAGAGCCCCAGTATACACAGTAACACTCCCAGTATACACCGCAGAGCCCCAGTATACACAGTAACACTCCCAGTATACACCGCAGAGCTCCAGTATACACAGTAACACTCCCAGTATACACCGCAGAGCCCCAGTATACACAGTAACACTCCCAGTATACACCGCAGAGCCCCCGTATACACAGTAACGCCGATCCCCTTTGGAATGTGATCTATTAATCCGCTCTGAGCTTAGGCCGCGTTCACATGGGCCCAGGAGAAGGGAACAATCAGGACACGTCCTAATGATAGTGACAACCAGCAAGTCTCCCATATACGCAGTACACCCTGCCACCACCAGGGGGAGCCACCTCATTGTCAGATAGACGAAGCTTTGGGTTTTTAATAAATCCCCGACCTCCAAAACAAGCAATCGAAGTCAGCAGCACAGAGGATTTCAGGAATATCACTCTATGACCACCGCCCTGACAGTACCGCCACCCCGCTCTCCTGTCCCTCTTGTACCTCGCCACGGTCTGCGGCCTGCTCGGAGGATCGGCGCCGTCACTGGGCGTAGTGGTGAAATATCAGACAGGAGAGGGCAGCGGGACCAGGGGTGGGGTGAGGGGATAAGGTTTCAGCTCCCAAATAAAACGAGAGGGGGGGTTAACTCTTCAGAGCCCGACTCTGCTGACAGTATACAGACAGATCTGTATAAAGGTCTATAGATAGACAGGGAGGGTCAGGGACAGCTGGGGGGGGGGGCAGTCCTCAAATATTCACCACCGCCCTCCTCCATATATGAGGGGGAGACCGCACAAATCTGGCTTCAGTAGTAGAAATGTCCTCAGCACCGTCCCTTTAAGAGCGCAGGGGAGCGTGTAACATGGAGGCCGCCATCTTACCCTACACCCGCACATGTGAAGAGCCTGCAGGCCTGAGGGGGGCGCCACTGGCACATTTACAGAATATTTATGTCCTGGCATCACCTGATGTTTACCCGCAGCACAAGACGCGGTGCGACCACCTGCAGAACCGGACAGGAACCCACCGCGCCACATTCCGTGCACCTGCTGTGTACAGTAACAACAGTCACATGGGCGGGGCCTCATTACTGTATGATGGCTGATAACAGAGGACAACAGCTCCAAACAGCCTGTGCAGCCAGAGAAGGGTTAATCCCCCTCCTGTCACTGCGACAACTGCGAGATGCCTCACTGCCGGTCTACATCACTGTGTGTGTGATAAGACTGCTGACCTCTGTACTGACCTGGCACCATATAGATAAGACTGCTGACCCCTGTACTGACCTGGCACCATATAGATAAGACTGCTGACCCCTGTACTGACCTGGCACCATATAGATAAGACTGCTGACCCCTGTACTGACCTGGCACCATATAGATAAGACTGCTGACCCCTGTACTGACCTGGCACCATATAGATAAGACTGCTGACCCCTGTACTGACCTGACACCATATAGATAAGACTGCTGACCTCTGTACTGACCTGGCACCATATAGATAAGACTGCTGACCTCTGTACTGACCTGGCACCATATAGATAAGACTGCTGACCTCTGTACTGACCTGGCACCATATAGATAAGACTGCTGACCTCTGTACTGACCTGGCACCATATAGATAAGACTGCTGACCCCTGTACTGACCTGACACCATATAGATAAGACTGCTGACCCCTGTACTGACCTGACACCATATAGATAAGACTGCTGACCCCTGTACTGACCTGGCACCATATAGATAAGACTGCTGACCCCTGTACTGACCTGGCACCATATAGATAAGACTGCTGACCTCTGTACTGACCTGGCACCATATAGATAAGACTGCTGACCCCTGTACTGACCTGGCACCATATAGATAAGACTGCTGACCCCTGTACTGACCTGGCACCATATAGATAAGACTGCTGACCTCTGTACTGACCTGGCACCATATAGATAAGACTGCTGACCCCTGTACTGACCTGGCACCATATAGATAAGACTGCTGACCCCTGTACTGACCTGACACCATATAGATAAGACTGCTGACCCCTGTACTGACCTGGCACCATATAGATAAGACTGCTGACCCCTGTACTGACCTGGCACCATATAGATAAGACTGCTGACCCCTGTACTGACCTGGCACCATATAGATAAGACTGCTGACCCCTGTACTGACCTGACACCATATAGATAAGACTGCTGACCCCTGTACTGACCTGACACCATATAGATAAGACTGCTGACCTCTGTACTGACCTGACACCATATAGATAAGACTGCTGACCCCTGTACTGACCTGGCACCATATAGATAAGACTGCTGACCCCTGTACTGACCTGGCACCATATAGATAAGACTGCTGACCCCTGTACTGACCTGACACCATATAGATAAGACTGCTGACCCCTGTACTGACCTGACACCATATAGATAAGACTGCTGACCCCTGTACTGACCTGACACCATATAGATAAGACTGCTGACCTCTGTACTGACCTGGCACCATATAGATAAGACTGCTGACCCCTGTACTGACCTGGCACCATATAGATAAGACTGCTGACCTCTGTACTGACCTGACACCATATAGATAAGACTGCTGACCCCTGTACTGACCTGACACCATATAGATAAGACTGCTGACCCCTGTACTGACCTGACACCATATAGATAAGACTGCTGACCCCTGTACTGACCTGACACCATATAGATAAGACTGCTGACCCCTGTACTGACCTGGCACCATATAGATAAGACTGCTGACCCCTGTACTGACCTGACACAATATAGATAAGACTGCTGACCCCTGTACTGACCTGGCACCATATAGATAAGACTGCTGACCTCTGTACTGACCTGGCACCATATAGATAAGACTGCTGACCCCTGTACTGACCTGGCACCATATAGATAAGACTGCTGACCTCTGTACTGACCTGACACCATATAGATAAGACTGCTGACCCCTGTACTGACCTGGCACCATATAGATAAGACTGCTGACCCCTGTACTGACCTGACACCATATAGATAAGACTGCTGACCCCTGTACTGACCTGACACCATATAGATAAGACTGCTGACCTCTGTACTGACCTGACACCATATAGATAAGACTGCTGACCTCTGTACTGACCTGACACCATATAGATAAGACTGCTGACCCCTGTACTGACCTGGCCCCATATAGATAAGACTGCTGACCCCTGTACTGACCTGACACCATATAGATAAGACTGCTGACCTCTGTACTGACCTGGCACCATATAGATAAGACTGCTGACCCCTGTACTGACCTGGCACCATATAGATAAGACTGCTGACCCCTGTACTGACCTGACACCATATAGATAAGACTGCTGACCTCTGTACTGACCTGGCACCATATAGATAAGACTGCTGACCTCTGTACTGTACTGGCCCCATATAGATAAGACTGCTGACCCCTGTACTGACCTGACACCATATAGATAAGACTGCTGACCTCTGTACTGACCTGACACCATATAGATAAGACTGCTGACCTCTGTACTGACCTGGCACCATATAGATAAGACTGCTGACCCCTGTACTGACCTGACACCATATAGATAAGACTGCTGACCCCTGTACTGACCTGACACCATATAGATAAGACTGCTGACCTCTGTACTGACCTGACACCATATAGATAAGACTGCTGACCCCTGTACTGACCTGGCCCCATATAGATAAGACTGCTGACCCCTGTACTGACCTGACACCATATGAGGAGGGCCCCACAGATACACCGGTGACCTTATTACCAGGAGGGTGCACAGATATAAGGGGCAGGGGTTTGGTGACCTCAGTGCTGACATGGTGGGTGTGGAGTGCTGCTGCCATACACTAACATGACGTCACACTGATGACTAGCCCCGCACTACGGCGGCCGCGCGGTTTTATCTATCTTTGGGTATTGGCTGCACGTTCCACCATGTAAGTATAACATGTTTACACTGCAGCACATCACACCCTCAGGTGCCGCCCTGGGGCGATACAATGACACAGGACACGCCCAGTGGACGGTCACAGTCTGTAAATAGGTCAGTGGGCGGAGCCTCAGGTCACACCTGCAAATGGCGGAAAGGAATTTCTGACACTTCAGGTTAAACCCTCTAAAAAAAAATGACAGGAATGGAGGACGTGTCGCCTGATGTCCGCAGACTGCGCCCCCGTGTTACGTCCTGAGCAGCAGATACTCACGTGGCGGGCACTTTGGCTCCTCCTCCACTTCTGACTTGTTCTCAGTGCTCGCCGGCGCCTTCTCCTCCTTTGGTTTTGGAGGTAACCGAGGCTGAAGATCCTCGCTGCCGCCCCCTCCTGGATCCTTCTGGAAGAGGCCAGCGATCTTCTTCACGCACACCCCGGACGTTGCAGACTCGCCACTGGGTTCCGGGTAGGGCTCCGGAGCATTCTGGGGGCACGGCGGAGGCTTCTGAGGAGGCTTTGGGGGCAGGTGAGGCGGAGGCCGGTTTGGAGGTCTGGCTTTTATAATACGCACAGGCTTCTGGGAGAGAGGGATGGGAGGTGGCAGCGTATCGGTGGCTGACATGGCGGCGGTGTGGTCAGAGTGCAGCAGATGACATCATCGAGGAATCTGCAAGAAAGGAGGAGCCAATGAGAAACAACTAAGACAAGATGACATCATCAAAGACAGAGGGAGGGCGGAGTCACAATATAACAATCCTTATTACAGCAAGGAGGGCGGAGTCACAATATAGAAACCATCTGGACAGAGCCCCTCCCCCAAAACAGCCAGGAGCGGCCGAGGAGTTATCAGGACAGAGCAGGATGTGGAAGTGCCTGACGTGTGGGAAGTGCCGAGCTTCCTCCAGATAATAAGGGCGTGTAATATACAGAGGGACCAGAGCCGGGGTGGAATATACAGAGAGAGGAGAGCCCGGGGTGTAATATACAGAGAGAGGAGAGCCAGGGTGTAATATACAGAGAGAGAGGAGAGCCCGGGGTGTAATATACAGAGAGAGGAGAACCCGGGTGTAATACACAGAGGGACAAGAGCCGGGGTGGAATATACAGAGAGAGAGGAGAGCCCGGGGTGTAATATACAGAGGGACCAGAGCCGGGGTGTAATATACAAAGAGAGGAGAGCCCGGGGTGTAATATACAGAGAGAGAGGAGAGCCCGGGGTGTAATATACAGAGGGACCAGAGCCGGGGTGTAATATACAGAGGGACCAGAGCCGGGGTGTAATATACAGAGAGAGGAGAGCCCGGGGTGTAATATACAGAGAGAGGAGAGCCCAGAGTGTAATATACAGAGCGAGGAGAACCCGGGGTGTAATATACAGAGAAAGGAGAGCCTGGGGTGTAATACACAGAGGGACAAGAGCCCGGGGTGAAATATACAGAGAGAGGAGAGCCCGGGGTGTAATATACAGAGGGACCAGAGCCGGGGTGTAATATACAGAGAGAGGAGAGCCCGGGGTGTAATATACAGAGGGACCAGAGCCGGGGTGTAATATACAGAGAGAGGAGAGCCCGGGGTGTAATATACAGAGGGACCAGAGTCGGGGTGTAATATACAGAGAGAGGAGAGCCCCAGGTGTAATATACAGAGAGAGGAGAGCTCAGGGTGTAATATACAGAGAGAGGAGAGCCCGGGGTGTAATATACAGAGAGACGAGAGCCCGGGGTGTTATATACAGAGAGAGGAGAGCCCGGAGTGTAATATACAGAGAGAGGAGAACCCGGGGTGTAATATACAGAGAAAGGAGAGCCTGGGGTGTAATACACAGAGGGACAAGAGCCCGGGGTGAAATATACAGACAGAGGAGAGCCCGGGATGTAATATATAGAGAGAGGAGAGCCCGGAGTGTAATATACAGAGAGAGGAGAACCCGGGGTGTAATATACAGAGAGAGGAGAGCTCGGGGTGTAATATACAGAGAGAGGAGAGCCCGGGGTGTAATATACAGAGAGACGAGAGCCCGGGGTGTAATATACAGAGAGACGAGAGCCCAGGGTGTAATATACAGAGAGAGGAGAGCCCGGAGTGTAAAATACAGAGAGAGGAGAACCCGGGGTGTAATATACAGAGAAAGGAGAGCCTGGGGTGTAATATACAGAGAGACGAGAGCCCGGGGTGTAATATACAGAGAGAGGAGAGCCCGGGGTGTAATATACAGAGAGAGGAGAACCCGGGGTGTAATATACAGAGAGAGGAGAGCCCGGGGTGTAATATACAGAGAGAGGAGAGCCTGGGAAGTAATATACAGAGAGAGGAGAACCCGGGGTGTAATATACAGAGAGAGGAGAGCCCGGGGTATCATATACAGAGAGAGGAGAGCCCGGGGTGTAATATACAGAGAGAGGAGAGCCCGGAGTGTAATATACAGAGAGAGGAGAGCCCGGAGTGTAATATACAGAGAAAGGAGAGCCTGGGGTGTAATACACAGAGGGACAAGAGCCCGGGGTGAAATATACAGAGAGAGGAGAGCTCAGGGTGTAATATACTGAGAGAGGAGAGCCTGGGGTGTAATATACAGAGGGACCAGAGCCGGGGTGGAATATACAGAGAGAGGAGAGCCCGGGGTGTAATATACAGAGGGACCAGAGCCGGGGTGTAATATACAGAGAGAGGAGAACCCGGGGTGTAATATACAGAGAAAGGAGAGCCTGGGGTGTAATATACAGAGAGACGAGAGCCCGGGGTGTAATATACAGAGAGAGGAGAACCCGGGGTGTAATATACAGAGAGAGGAGAGCCCGGGGTGTAATATACAGAGAGAGGAGAGCCCGGGGTGTAATATACAGAGAGACGAGAGCCCGGGGTGTAATATACAGAGAGACGAGAGCCCAGGGTGTAATATACAGAGAGAGGAGAGCCCGGAGTGTAAAATACAGAGAGAGGAGAACCCGGGGTGTAATATACAGAGAAAGGAGAGCCTGGGGTGTAATATACAGAGAGAGGAGAGCCTGGGAAGTAATATACAGAGAGAGGAGAACCCGGGGTGTAATATACAGAGAGAGGAGAGCCCGGGGTATCATATACAGAGAGAGGAGAGCCCGGGGTATCATATACAGAGAGAGGAGAGCCCGGGGTGTAATATACAGAGAGAGGAGAGCCCGGAGTGTAATATACAGAGAGAGGAGAGCCCGGAGTGTAATATACAGAGAAAGGAGAGCCTGGGGTGTAATACACAGAGGGACAAGAGCCCGGGGTGAAATATACAGAGAGAGGAGAGCTCAGGGTGTAATATACTGAGAGAGGAGAGCCTGGGGTGTAATATACAGAGGGACCAGAGCCGGGGTGGAATATACAGAGAGAGGAGAGCCCGGGGTGTAATATACAGAGGGACCAGAGCCGGGGTGTAATATACAGAGAGAGGAGAACCCGGGGTGTAATATACAGAGAAAGGAGAGCCTGGGGTGTAATATACAGAGAGACGAGAGCCCGGGGTGTAATATACAGAGAGAGGAGAACCCGGGGTGTAATATACAGAGAGAGGAGAGCCCGGGGTGTAATATACAGAGAGAGGAGAGCCTGGGATGTAATATACAGAGGGACCAGAGCCGGGGTGTAATATACAGAGAGAGGAGAGCCCGGGGTGTAATATACAGAGGGACCAGAGCCGGGGTGTAATATACAGAGAGAGGAGAACCCGGGGTGTAATATACAGAGAAAGGAGAGCCTGGGGTGTAATATACAGAGAGACGAGAGCCCGGGGTGTAATATACAGAGAGAGGAGAACCCGGGGTGTAATATACAGAGAGAGGAGAGCCCGGGGTGTAATATACAGAGAGAGGAGAGCCTGGGAAGTAATATACAGAGGGACCAGAGCCCGGGGTATCATATACAGAGAGAGGAGAGCCCGGGGTGTAATATACAGAGAGAGGAGAGCCCGGAGTGTAATATACAGAGAGAGGAGAACCCGGGGTGTAATATACAGAGAGAGGAGAGCCCGGGGTATCATATACAGAAAGAGGAGAGCCCGGTGTGTCATATACAGAGAGAGGAGAGCCCGGGGTGTCACATACAGAGAGAGTAGAGCCCAGGGTGTAATATACAGAGAGAGGAGAGTCTAGGGAGAATATACAGACATAGGAGACAGAGAACAGAGAGGGGAGATCAGGGTGTAATACACAGAGAAAGGAGACAGTAATAAAGATTTATATGTTTTATGTTGTTATACACAGTGTTATCACCTAATATATACAGTGTTATCAACGGGTATTATACCTCATTCTATATTACATACAGTGATATCACCGGGTATTATACCTCATTATATATTATATACAGTGATATCACCGGGTATTATACCTCATTATATATTACATACAGTGATATCACCGGGTATTATACCTCATTATATATTATATATACAGTGATATCACCGGGTATTATACCTCATTATATATTATATATACAGTGATATCACCGGGTATTATACCTCATTATATATTATATACAGTGATATCACCAGGTATTATACCTCATTATATATACAGTGATATCACCAGGTATTATACCTCATTATATATTATATATACAGTGATATCACCGGGTATTATACCTCATTATATATTATATACAGTGATATCACCAGGTATTATACCTCATTATATATTATATACAGTGATATCACCGGGTATTATACCTCATTATATATTATATACAGTGAAATCACCGGGTGTTATACCTCATTATATACAGTGATATCACCGGGTATTATACCTCATTATATATTATATACAGTGATATCACCAGGTATTATACCTCATTATATATTATATACAGTGATATCACCGGGTATTATACCTCATTATATATTACATACAGTGATATCACCGGGTATTATACCTCATTATATATTATATATACAGTGATATCACCGGGTATTATACCTCATTATATATTATATATACAGTGATATCACCGGGTATTATACCTCATTATATATTATATACAGTGATATCACCAGGTATTATACCTCATTATATATACAGTGATATCACCAGGTATTATACCTCATTATATATTATATATACAGTGATATCACCGGGTATTATACCTCATTATATATTATATACAGTGATATCACCAGGTATTATACCTTATTATATATTATATACAGTGATATCACCGGGTATTATACCTCATTATATATTATATACAGTGAAATCACCGGGTGTTATACCTCATTATATACAGTGATATCACCGGGTATTATACCTCATTATATATTATATACAGTGATATCACCAGGTATTATACCTCATTATATATTATATACAGTGATATCACCGGGTATTATACCTCATTATATATCACATACAGTGACGTCACCGGGTATTATACCTCATTATATATTATATACAGTGATATCACCGGGTATTATAACTCATTATATATTATATACAGTGATATCACCAGGTATTATACCTCATTATATATTATACACAGTGATATCACCAGGTATTATACCTCATTATATATTATATACAGTGGTATCACCGGGTATTATACCTCATTATATATTATATATACAGTGATATCACCGGGTATTATACCTCATTATATATTATATACAGTGATATCACCGGGTATTATACCTCATTATATATTATATACAGTGATATCACCGGGTATTATACCTCATTATATATTATATACAGTGATATCACCGGGTATTATACCTCATTATATATCATATACAGTGATATCACCGGGTATTCTACCTCATTATATATTATATACAGTAATCACCAGGTATTATACCTCATTATATATTATATACAGTGATATCACCGGGTATTATACCTCATTATATATTATATATACAGTGATATCACCGGGTATTATACCTCATTATATATTATATACAGTGATATCACCGGGTATTATACCTCATTATATATTATATACAGTAATCACCAGGTATTATACCTCATTATATATTACATACAGTGATATCACCGGGTATTATACCTCATTATATATTATATATACAGTGATATCACCGGGTATTATACCTCATTATATATTATATACAATGATATCACCGGGTATTATACCTCATTATATACAGTGATATCACCGGGTATTATACCTCATTATATATTATATACAATGATATCACCGGGTATTATACCTCATTATATATTATATACAGTGATATCACCGGGTATTATACCTCATTATATATTATATATACAGTGATATCACCGGGTATTATACCTCATTATATATTATATACAGTAATCACCAGGTATTATACCTCATTATATATTATATACAGTGATATCACCGGGTATTATACCTCATTATATATTATATACAGTGATATCACCGGGTATTATACCTCATTATATATTATATACAGTGATATCACCGGGTATTATACCTCATTATATATTATATACAGTGATATCACCGGGTATTATACCTCATTATATATTATATACAGTGATATCACCGGGTATTATACCTCATTATATATTATATACAGTGATATCACCGGGTATTATACCTCATTATATATTATATACAGTGATATCACCGGGTATTATACCTCATTATATATTATATACAGTAATCACCAGGTATTATACCTCATTATATATTATATACAGTGATATCACCGGGTATTATACCTCATTATATATTATATACAGTGATATCACCGGGTATTATACCTCATTATATATTATATACAGTGATATCACCGGGTATTATACCTCATTATATATTATATACAGTGATATCACCGGGTATTATACCTCATTATATATTATATACAGTGATATCACCGGGTATTATACCTCATTATATATTATATACAGTAATCACCAGGTATTATACCTCATTATATATTATATACAATGATATCACCGGGTATTATACCTCGTTATATATTATATATACAGTGATATCACCGGGTATTATACCTCATTATATATTATATACAGTAATCACCAGGTATTATACCTCATTATATATTATATACAATGATATCACCGGGTATTATACCTCATTATATATTATATATACAGTGATATCACCAGGTATTATACCTCATTATATATTATATACAGTAATCACCAGGTATTATACCTCATTATATATTATATACAGTGATATCACCAGGTATTATACCTCATTATATATTATATACAGTGATATCACCAGGTATTATACCTCATTATATATTATATACAGAGATATCACCGGGTATTATACCTCATTATATATTATATACAGTGATATCACCGGGTATTATACCTCATTATATATTATATACAGTAATCACCAGGTATTATACCTCATTATATATTATATACAGTGATATCACCGGGTATTATACCTCATTATATATTATATATACAATGATATCACCGGGTATTATACCTCATTATATATTATATATACAGTGATATCACCGGGTATTATACCTCATTATATATTATATATACAGTGATATCACCGGGTATTATACCTCATTATATATTATATACAGTGATATCACCAGGTATTATACCTCATTATATATACAGTGATATCACCAGGTATTATACCTCATTATATATTATATATACAGTGATATCACCGGGTATTATACCTCATTATATATTATATACAGTGATATCACCAGGTATTATACCTCATTATATATTATATACAGTGATATCACCGGGTATTATACCTCATTATATATTATATACAGTGAAATCACCGGGTGTTATACCTCATTATATACAGTGATATCACCGGGTATTATACCTCATTATATATTATATACAGTGATATCACCAGGTATTATACCTCATTATATATTATATACAGTGATATCACCGGGTATTATACCTCATTATATATTACATACAGTGATATCACCGGGTATTATACCTCATTATATATTATATATACAGTGATATCACCGGGTATTATACCTCATTATATATTATATATACAGTGATATCACCGGGTATTATACCTCATTATATATTATATACAGTGATATCACCAGGTATTATACCTCATTATATATACAGTGATATCACCAGGTATTATACCTCATTATATATTATATATACAGTGATATCACCGGGTATTATACCTCATTATATATTATATACAGTGATATCACCAGGTATTATACCTTATTATATATTATATACAGTGATATCACCGGGTATTATACCTCATTATATATTATATACAGTGAAATCACCGGGTGTTATACCTCATTATATACAGTGATATCACCGGGTATTATACCTCATTATATATTATATACAGTGATATCACCAGGTATTATACCTCATTATATATTATATACAGTGATATCACCGGGTATTATACCTCATTATATATCACATACAGTGACGTCACCGGGTATTATACCTCATTATATATTATATACAGTGATATCACCGGGTATTATAACTCATTATATATTATATACAGTGATATCACCAGGTATTATACCTCATTATATATTATACACAGTGATATCACCAGGTATTATACCTCATTATATATTATATACAGTGGTATCACCGGGTATTATACCTCATTATATATTATATATACAGTGATATCACCGGGTATTATACCTCATTATATATTATATACAGTGATATCACCGGGTATTATACCTCATTATATATTATATACAGTGATATCACCGGGTATTATACCTCATTATATATTATATACAGTGATATCACCGGGTATTATACCTCATTATATATCATATACAGTGATATCACCGGGTATTCTACCTCATTATATATTATATACAGTAATCACCAGGTATTATACCTCATTATATATTATATACAGTGATATCACCGGGTATTATACCTCATTATATATTATATATACAGTGATATCACCGGGTATTATACCTCATTATATATTATATACAGTGATATCACCGGGTATTATACCTCATTATATATTATATACAGTAATCACCAGGTATTATACCTCATTATATATTACATACAGTGATATCACCGGGTATTATACCTCATTATATATTATATATACAGTGATATCACCGGGTATTATACCTCATTATATATTATATACAATGATATCACCGGGTATTATACCTCATTATATACAGTGATATCACCGGGTATTATACCTCATTATATATTATATACAATGATATCACCGGGTATTATACCTCATTATATATTATATACAGTGATATCACCGGGTATTATACCTCATTATATATTATATATACAGTGATATCACCGGGTATTATACCTCATTATATATTATATACAGTAATCACCAGGTATTATACCTCATTATATATTATATACAGTGATATCACCGGGTATTATACCTCATTATATATTATATACAGTGATATCACCGGGTATTATACCTCATTATATATTATATACAGTGATATCACCGGGTATTATACCTCATTATATATTATATACAGTGATATCACCGGGTATTATACCTCATTATATATTATATACAGTGATATCACCGGGTATTATACCTCATTATATATTATATACAGTGATATCACCGGGTATTATACCTCATTATATATTATATACAGTGATATCACCGGGTATTATACCTCATTATATATTATATACAGTAATCACCAGGTATTATACCTCATTATATATTATATACAGTGATATCACCGGGTATTATACCTCATTATATATTATATACAGTGATATCACCGGGTATTATACCTCATTATATATTATATACAGTGATATCACCGGGTATTATACCTCATTATATATTATATACAGTGATATCACCGGGTATTATACCTCATTATATATTATATACAGTGATATCACCGGGTATTATACCTCATTATATATTATATACAGTAATCACCAGGTATTATACCTCATTATATATTATATACAATGATATCACCGGGTATTATACCTCGTTATATATTATATATACAGTGATATCACCGGGTATTATACCTCATTATATATTATATACAGTAATCACCAGGTATTATACCTCATTATATATTATATACAATGATATCACCGGGTATTATACCTCATTATATATTATATATACAGTGATATCACCAGGTATTATACCTCATTATATATTATATACAGTAATCACCAGGTATTATACCTCATTATATATTATATACAGTGATATCACCAGGTATTATACCTCATTATATATTATATACAGTGATATCACCAGGTATTATACCTCATTATATATTATATACAGAGATATCACCGGGTATTATACCTCATTATATATTATATACAGTGATATCACCGGGTATTATACCTCATTATATATTATATACAGTAATCACCAGGTATTATACCTCATTATATATTATATACAGTGATATCACCGGGTATTATACCTCATTATATATTATATATACAATGATATCACCGGGTATTATACCTCATTATATATTATATATACAGTGATATCACCGGGTATTATACCTCATTATATATCACATACAGTGACGTCACGGGGTATTATACCTCGTTATATATTATATACAATGATATCACCAGGTATTATACCTCATTATATATTATATACAGTGATATCACCGGGTATTATACCTCATTATATATTATATATACAGTGATATCACCGGGTATTATACCTCATTATATATTATATATACAGTGATATCACCAGGTATTATACCTCATTATATATTATATACAGTGATATCACCGGGTATTATACCTCATTATATATTATATACAGTGGTATCACCGGGTATTATACCTCATTATATATTATATATACAGTGATATCACCACGTATTATACCTTATTATATATTATATACAGTGATATCACCTGGTATTATACCTCATTATATATTATATATACAATGATATCACCGGGTATTATACCTCATTATATATTATATACAGTGATATCACCGGGTATTATACCTCATTATATATTATATACAGTGATATCACCTGGAATTATACCTCATTATATATTATATATACAGTGATATCACCGGGTATTATACCTCATTATATATTATATACAATGATATCACCGGGTATTATTCCTCATTATATATTATATACAGTGATATCACCGGGTATTATACCTCTTTATATATTATATACAGTGATATCACCTGGTATTATACCTCGTTATATATTATATACAGTGATATCACCTGGTATTATACCTCATTATATATTATATATACAATGATATCACCGGGTATTATACCTCATTATATATTATATACAGTGATATCACCAGGTATTATACCTCATTATATATTATATACAGTGATATCACCTGGTATTATACCTCATTATATATTATATATACAATGATATCACCGGGTATTATACCTCATTATATATTATATACAGTGATATCACCAGGTATTATACCTCATTATATATTATATACAGTGATATCACCGGGTATTATACCTCATTATATATTATATACAGTGATATCACCTGGTATTATACCTCGTTATATATTATATACAGTGATATCACCGGGTATTATACCTCATTATATATTATATATACAGTGATATCACCGGGTATTATACCTCATTATATATTATATACAGTGATATCACCTGGTATTATACCTCGTTATATATTATATACAGTGATATCACCGGGTATTATACCTCATTATATATTATATACAGTGATATCACCGGGTATTATACCTCATTATATATTATATACAATGATATCACCAGGTATTATACTTCATTATATATTATATACAATATCACCAGGTATTATACCTCATTATATATTATATACAGTGATATCACCAGGTATTA
Source organism: Leptodactylus fuscus (assembly GCF_031893055.1). Classification (NCBI taxonomy): domain Eukaryota; kingdom Metazoa; phylum Chordata; class Amphibia; order Anura; family Leptodactylidae; genus Leptodactylus; species Leptodactylus fuscus. The sequence continues at coordinate 141,201 of NC_134269.1, read as the reverse complement.
TACCTCATTATATATTATATATACAGTGATATCACCAGGTATTATACCTCATTATATATTATATACAGTGATATCACCAGGTATTATACTTCATTATATATTATATACAGTGATATCACCAGGTATTATACCTCATTATATATTATATACAGTGATATCACCAGGTATTATACTTCATTATATATTATATACAGTGATATCACCAGGTATTATACCTCATTATATATTATATATACAGTGATATCACCAGGTATTATACCTCATTATATATTATATACAGTGATATCACCAGGTATTATACTTCATTATATATTATATACAGTGATATCACCGGGTATTATACCTCATTATATATTATATACAGTGATATCACCAGGTATTATACCTCATTATATATTATATATACAGTGATATCACCGGGTATTATACCTCATTATATATTATATACAGTGATATCATCAGGTATTATACCTCATTATATATTATATACAGTGATATCACCAGGTATTATACCTCATTATATATTATATACAGTGATATCACCAGGTATTATACTTCATTATATATTATATACAGTGATATCACCAGGTATTATACCTCATTATATATCACATACAGTGACGTCACGGGGTATTATACCTCATTATATATTATATACAGTGATATCACCAGGTATTATACCTCATTATATATCACATACAGTGACGTCACGGGGTATTATACCTCATTATATATCACATACAGTGACGTCACGGGGTATTACAGGTCATTATACGGCTGTGATGTCAGCAGGTCAGTCTCTATCCTCCCGGTGATGACGTCAGTGACGGTGCAGGAATTCCCGGTTACTCACACACTGATCCGCTCCCTCCGCCGCTCCGTCTCCCCTCAGCACATCCCCGGTCTCCGCCGCACACAGGAAGCCGCACACCCGGAGCAGCGCCGTCTGTACGAGCCAGCAGCGGGGGCGGGGAGGGGGCGGAGCCTGACAGGGAGGAGGTGGAGAGGGCGGGGCCCCCGCTATTGTTCTCCCTCTCTCAAATCCTGTGAATAGCCGGGCAGGCGGGGCTGATAATCCGGTACCGGGGGAGCGGGCGGTACTGCCGCAGTGTACACGCCATGTAACCGCTCTGTATACACAGCACCCGCCTCCACTGCGTCACCTGTGCCGCACTATCTGCCTACTTTAGTGAGAACGTTACCAATGACAACCAATCACAGCTCAGCTTTCACTTCTGTATTGCAGGTGTTCCCCATAGCAACCAATCGGAGCCCAGCTTTAATATCTGCAGCGTAAGTTAGAAGATGTAAGCCACAATCTGATTGGTTACAGTGAGAAACACCTGGGCTATAGTAATATAAGCAATGACCTGATTGGCTACAGTAATTGGCTCCACCTGCAGCCCCTCTAGTTACAGCCCAAAATATTGGTGAGCAATAGGAGGCAGAGCAGGTGACTGTACACAACACTATGGGACACACGTACCGCACACTACACCTGTACACAACACTATGGGACACACGTACCGCACACTACACCTGTACACAACACTATGGGACACACGTACCGCACACTACACCTGTACACAACACTATGGGACACACGTACCGCACACTACACCTGTACACAACACTATGGGACACACGTACCGCACACTACACCTGTACACAACACTATGGGACACACGTACCGCACACTACACCTGTACCTCACACTATGGGACACACGTACCGCACACTACACCTGTACACAACACTATGGGACACACGTACCGCACACTACACCTGTACCTCACACTATGGGACACACGTATCACACACTACACCTGTACCTCACACTATACCGCACACGTATCACACACTACACCTGTACACAACACTATGGGACACACGTACCACACACTACACCTGTACCTCACACTATACCGCACACGTATCACACACTACACCTGTACACAACACTATGGGACACACGTACCGCACACTACACCTGTACACAACACTATGGGACACACGTACCGCACACTACACCTGTACACAACACTATGGGACACACGTACCGCACACTACACCTGTACCTCACACTATACCGCACACGTATCACACACTACACCTGTACCTCACACTATGGGACACACGTACCGCACACTACACCTGTACACAACACTATGGGACACACGTACCACACACTACACCTGTACCTCACACTATACCGCACACGTATCACACACTACACCTGTACCTCACACTATGGGACACACGTACCGCACACTACACCTGTACCTCACACTATGGAGCACACATACCACACACTACACCTGTACCTCACACTATGGGACACACGTACCGCACACTACACCTGTACCTCACACTATGGAGCACACATACCACACACTACACCTGTACCTCACACTATGGGACACACGTACCGCACACTACACCTGTACCTCACACTATGGGACACACGTACCGCACACTACACCTGTACCTCACACTATGGAGCACACATACCACACACTACACCTGTACCTCACACTATGGGACACACGTACCGCACACTACACCTGTACCTCACACTATACCGCACACATACCACACACTACACCTGTACCTCACACTATGGAGCACACATACCACACACTACACCTGTACCTCACACTATGGGACACACGTACCACACACCACACCTGTACCTCACACTATACCGCACACGTACCACACACTACACCTGTACCTCACACTATGGGACACACGTACCGCACACTACACCTGTACACAACACTATGGGACACACGTACCGCACACTACACCTGTACCTCACACTATACCGCACACGTATCACACACTACACCTGTACCTCACACTATGGGACACACGTACCACACACTACACCTGTACCTCACACTATACCGCACACATACCACACACTACACCTGTACCTCACACTATGGAGCACACATACCACACACTACACCTGTACCTCACACTATACCGCACACATACCACACACTACACCTGTACCTCACACTATACCGCACACGTACCACACACTACACCTGTACCTCACACTATGGGACACACGTACCACACACTACACCTGTACCTCACACTATACCGCACACATACCACACACCACACCTGTACCTCACACTATACCGCACACATACCACACACCACACCTGTACCTCACACTATGGAGCACACGTACCACACACTACACCTGTACCTCACACTATACCGCACACGTACCGCACACTACACCTGTACCTCACACTATACCGCACACGTACCACACACTACACCTGTACCTCACACTATACCGCACACGTACCGCACACTACACCTGTACCTCACACTATGGAGCACACGTACCACACACTACACCTGTACCTCACACTATACCGCACACGTACCGCACACTACACCTGTACCTCACACTATGGGACACACGTACCGCACACTACACCTGTACCTCACACTATGGGACACACGTACCACACACCACACCTGTACCTCACACTATACCGCACACATACCACACACTATACCTGTACCTCACACTATGGAGCACACGTACCACACACTACACCTGTACCTCACACTATGGAGCACACGTACCACACACTACACCTGTACCTCACACTATGGAGCACACATACCACACACTATACCTGTACCTCACACTATACCGCACACGTACCACACACTACACCTGTACCTCACACTATGGGACACACGTACCACACACTACACCTGTACCTCACACTATACCGCACACGTACCTCACACTACACCTGTACCTCACACTATGGAGCACACGTACCACACACTACACCTGTACCTCACACTATACCGCACACGTACCGCACACTACACCTGTACCTCACACTATACCGCACACGTACCACACACTACACCTGTACCTCACACTATGGGACACACGTACCACACACCACACCTGTACCTCACACTATGGAGCACACGTACCACACACTACACCTGTACCTCACACTATACCGCACACGTACCGCACACTACACCTGTACCTCACACTATGGGACACACGTACCGCACACTACACCTGTACCTCACACTATACCGCACACGTACCACACACTACACCTGTACCTCACACTATGGGACACACGTACCGCACACTACACCTGTACCTCACACTATACCGCACACGTACCACACACTACACCTGTACCTCACACTATGGGACACACGTACCACACACCACACCTGTACCTCACACTATGGGACACACGTACCACACACCACACCTGTACCTCACACTATGGGACACACGTACCACACACTACACCTGTACCTCACACTATACCGCACACATACCACACACTACACCTGTACCTCACACTATGGGACACACGTACCGCACACTACACCTGTACCTCACACTATGGAGCACACGTACCACACACTACACCTGTACCTCACACTATACCGCACACGTACCACACACTACACCTGTACCTCACACTATACCGCACACGTACCACACACTACACCTGTACCTCACACTATACCGCACACGTACCACACACTACACCTGTACCTCACACTATACCGCACACGTACCGCACACTACACCTGTACCTCACACTATACCGCACACGTACCACACACTACACCTGTACCTCACACTATACCGCACACATACCACACACTACACCTGTACCTCACACTATACCGCACACATACCACACACCACACCTGTACCTCACACTATACCGCACACATACCACACACCACACCTGTACCTCACACTATACCGCAAACATACCACACACCACACCTGTACCTCACACTATGGAGCACACGTACCACACACCACACCTGTACCTCACACTATACCGCACACGTACCACACACTACACCTGTACCTCACACTATACCGCACACATACCACACACCACACCTGTACCTCACACTATACCGCACACGTACCACACACCACACCTGTACCTCACACTATACCGCACACATACCACACACCACACCTGTACCTCACACTATACCGCACACGTACCACACACTACACCTGTACCTCACACTATACCGCACACATACCACACACCACACCTGTACCTCACACTATACCGCACACGTACCACACACCACACCTGTACCTCACACTATACCGCACACGTACCACACACTACACCTGTACCTCACACTATGGAGCACACGTACCACACACTACACCTGTACCTCACACTATACCGCACACGTACCACACACTACACCTGTACCTCACACTATGGAGCACACGTACCGCACACTACACCTGTACCTCACACTATACCGCACACATACCACACACCACACCTGTACCTCACACTATACCGCACACATACCACACACCACACCTGTACCTCACACTATACCGCACACATACCACACACCACACCTGTACCTCACACTATGGAGCACACGTACCGCACACTACACCTGTACCTCACACTATGGAGCACACGTACCACACACCACACCTGTACCTCACACTATACCGCACACGTACCACACACCACACCTGTACCTCACACTATACCGCACACATACCACACACTACACCTGTACCTCACACTATACCGCACACATACCACACACTACACCTGTACCTCACACTATGGGACACACGTACCACACACTACACCTGTACCTCACACTATACCGCACACGTACCACACACTACACCTGTACCTCACACTATACCGCACACATACCACACACCACACCTGTACCTCACACTATGGAGCACACATACCACACACTACACCTGTACCTCACACTATGGGACACACGTACCGCACACCACACCTGTACCTCACACTATACCGCACACGTACCACACACTACACCTGTACCTCACACTATGGAGCACACATACCACACACTACACCTGTACCTCACACTATGGAGCACACATACCACACACTACACCTGTACCTCACACTATGGAGCACACGTACCGCACACCACACCTGTACCTCACACTATACCGCACACGTACCACACACTACACCTGTACCTCACACTATGGAGCACACGTACCACACACCACACCTGTACCTCACACTATACCGCACACGTACCACACACTACACCTGTACCTCACACTATACCGCACACGTACCACACACTACACCTGTACCTCACACTATGGAGCACACATACCACACACTACACCTGTACCTCACACTATGGAGCACACGTACCGCACACCACACCTGTACCTCACACTATACCGCACACGTACCACACACTACACCTGTACCTCACACTATGGAGCACACGTACCGCACACCACACCTGTACCTCACACTATACCGCACACGTACCGCACACTACACCTGTACCTCACACTATACCGCACACGTACCACACACTACACCTGTACCTCACACTATGGAGCACACGTACCGCACACTACACCTGTACCTCACACTATACCGCACACGTACCACACACTACACCTGTACCTCACACTATACCGCACACATACCACACACTACACCTGTACCTCACACTATGGAGCACACGTACCACACACTACACCTGTACCTCACACTATACCGCACACATACCACACACCACACCTGTACCTCACACTATATCGCACACATACCACACACTACACCTGTACCTCACACTATGGAGCACACGTACCTCACACTACACCTGTACCTCACACTATGGAGCACACGTACCACACACTACACCTGTACCTCACACTATGGAGCACACGTACCACACACTACACCTGTACCTCACACTATACCGCACACGTACCACACACTACACCTGTACCTCACACTATACCGCACACGTACCGCACACTACACCTGTACCTCACACTATGGAGCACACGTACCACACACTACACCTGTACCTCACACTATGGAGCACACGTACCACACACTACACCTGTACCTCACACTATGGAGCACACGTACCACACACTACACCTGTACCTCACACTATACCGCACACGTACCGCACACTACACCTGTACCTCACACTATATCGCACACATACCACACACTACACCTGTACCTCACACTATGGAGCACACGTACCTCACACTACACCTGTACCTCACACTATGGAGCACACGTACCACACACCACACCTGTACCTCACACTATACCGCACACGTACCGCACACTACACCTGTACCTCACACTATGGAGCACACGTACCACACACCACACCTGTACCTCACACTATACCGCACACATACCACACACTACACCTGTACCTCACACTCTACCGCACACGTACCACACACTACACCTGTACCTCACACTATGGGACACACGTACCACACACCACACCTGTACCTCACACTATGGAGCACACGTACCGCACACTACACCTGTACCTCACACTATGGAGCACACGTACCACACACCACACCTGTACCTCACACTATGGAGCACACGTACCACACACTACACCTGTACCTCACACTATACCGCACACGTACCACACACTACACCTGTACCTCACACTATGGAGCACACGTACCACACACTACACCTGTACCTCACACTATGGAGCACACGTACCACACACCACACCTGTACCTCACACTATGGGACACACGTACCACACACTACACCTGTACCTCACACTATGGAGCACACGTACCGCACACTACACCTGTACCTCACACTATACCGCACACGTACCACACACTACACCTGTACCTCACACTATACCGCACACGTACCGCACACTACACCTGTACCTCACACTATGGGACACACGTACCGCACACTACACCTGTACCTCACACTATGGAGCACACGTACCACACACTACACCTGTACCTCACACTATGGAGCACACGTACCACACACTACACCTGTACCTCACACTATACCGCACACGTACCACACACTACACCTGTACCTCACACTATGGAGCACACGTACCACACACTACACCTGTACCTCACACTATGGAGCACACGTACCACACACTACACCTGTACCTCACACTATACCGCACACGTACCACACACTACACCTGTACCTCACACTATGGAGCACACGTACCACACACTACACCTGTACCTCACACTATGGAGCACACGTACCACACACTACACCTGTACCTCACACTATGGAGCACACGTACCACACACTACACCTGTACCTCACACTATACCGCACACGTACCACACACTACACCTGTACCTCACACTATGGAGCACACGTACCACACACTACACCTGTACCTCACACTATACCGCACACGTACCACACACTACACCTGTACCTCACACTATGGAGCACACGTACCACACACTACACCTGTACCTCACACTATGGAGCACACGTACCACACACCACACCTGTACCTCACACTATGGGACACACGTACCACACACTACACCTGTACCTCACACTATGGAGCACACGTACCGCACACTACACCTGTACCTCACACTATACCGCACACGTACCACACACTACACCTGTACCTCACACTATACCGCACACGTACCGCACACTACACCTGTACCTCACACTATGGGACACACGTACCGCACACTACACCTGTACCTCACACTATGGAGCACACGTACCACACACTACACCTGTACCTCACACTATGGAGCACACGTACCACACACTACACCTGTACCTCACACTATACCGCACACGTACCACACACTACACCTGTACCTCACACTATGGAGCACACGTACCACACACTACACCTGTACCTCACACTATGGAGCACACGTACCACACACTACACCTGTACCTCACACTATACCGCACACGTACCACACACTACACCTGTACCTCACACTATGGAGCACACGTACCACACACTACACCTGTACCTCACACTATGGAGCACACGTACCACACACTACACCTGTACCTCACACTATGGAGCACACGTACCACACACTACACCTGTACCTCACACTATACCGCACACGTACCACACACTACACCTGTACCTCACACTATGGAGCACACGTACCACACACTACACCTGTACCTCACACTATACCGCACACGTACCACACACTACACCTGTACCTCACACTATGGAGCACACGTACCACACACTACACCTGTACCTCACACTATGGAGCACACGTACCACACACCACACCTGTACCTCACACTATGGGACACACGTACCACACACTACACCTGTACCTCACACTATGGAGCACACGTACCACACACCACACCTGTACCTCACACTATGGGACACACGTACCACACACTACACCTGTACCTCACACTATGGAGCACACGTACCGCACACTACACCTGTACCTCACACTATGGAGCACACGTACCACACACTACACCTGTACCTCACACTATACCGCACACGTACCACACACTACACCTGTACCTCACACTATGGAGCACACGTACCACACACTACACCTGTACCTCACACTATGGAGCACACGTACCTCACACTACACCTGTACCTCACACTATGGAGCACACGTACCACACACTACACCTGTACCTCACACTATGGAGCACACGTACCTCACACTACACCTGTACCTCACACTATGGAGCACACGTACCACACACTACACCTGTACCTCACACTATGGAGCACACGTACCACACACTACACCTGTACCTCACACTATACCGCACACGTACCACACACTACACCTGTACCTCACACTATGGGACACACGTACCACACACTACACCTGTACCTCACACTATACCACACACATACCACACACCACACCTGTACCTCACACTATGGAGCACACGTACCACACACCACACCTGTACCTCACACTATGGAGCACACGTACCACACACTACACCTGTACCTCACACTATGGGACACACGTACCACACACTACACCTGTACCTCACACTATACCGCACACGTACCACACACTACACCTGTACCTCACACTATGGAGCACACGTACCACACACCACACCTGTACCTCACACTATGGGACACACGTACCGCACACTACACCTGTACCTCACACTATGGAGCACACGTACCACACACCACACCTGTACCTCACACTATGGGACACACGTACCACACACCACACCTGTACCTCACACTATGGAGCACACGTACCACACACTACACCTGTACCTCACACTATACCACACACATACCACACACCACACCTGTACCTCACACTATGGAGCACACGTACCACACACCACACCTGTACCTCACACTATGGGACACACGTACCACACACTACACCTGTACCTCACACTATGGAACACACGTACCACACACTACACCTGTACCTCACACTATGGAGCACACGTACCACACACCACACCTGTACCTCACACTATACCACACACATACCACACACTACACCTGTACCTCACACTATACCGCACACATACCACACACTACACCTGTACCTCACACTATACCACACACATACCACACACTACACCTGTACCTCACACTATGGGACACACGTACCGCACACTACACCTGTACCTCACACTATGGGACACACGTACCGCACACTACACCTGTACCTCACACTATGGAGCACACGTACCACACACTACACCTGTACCTTACACTATGGAGCACACGTACCACACACTACACCTGTACCTCACACTATACCACACACATACCACACACTACACCTGTACCTCACACTATGGAGCACACGTACCACACACTACACCTGTACCTCACACTATACCGCACACATACCACACACTACACCTGTACCTCACACTATGGAGCACACGTACCACACACCACACCTGTACCTCACACTATACCGCACACGTACCGCACACTACACCTGTACCTCACACTATGGAGCACACGTACCACACACTACACCTGTACCTCACACTATACCACACACATACCACACACTACACCTGTACCTCACACTATGGAGCACACGTACCACACACTACACCTGTACCTCACACTATGGAGCACACGTACCACACACCACACCTGTACCTCACACTATGGAGCACACGTACCACACACTACACCTGTACCTCACACTATGGAGCACACGTACCGCACACTACACCTGTACCTCACACTATGGAGCACACGTACCACACACCACACCTGTACATCACACTATGGAGCACACGTACCGCACACCACACCTGTACCTCACACTATACCGCACACATACCACACACTACACCTGTACCTCACACTATACCGCACACGTACCACACACTACACCTGTACCTCACACTATGGAGCACACATACCACACACTACACCTGTACCTCACACTATGGGACACACGTACCGCACACTACACCTGTACCTCACACTATACCGCACACATACCACACACTACACCTGTACCTCACACTATGGAGCACACGTACCACACACTACACCTGTACCTCACACTATGGAGCACACGTACCACACACTACACCTGTACCTCACACTATACCGCACACATACCACACACCACACCTGTACCTCACACTATACCGCACACATACCACACACCACACCTGTACCTCACACTATACCGCACACATACCACACACCACACCTGTACCTCACACTATACCGCACACATACCACACACCACACCTGTACCTCACACTATGGAGCACACGTACCACACACCACACCTGTACCTCACACTATACCGCACACGTACCACACACCACACCTGTACCTCACACTATGGAGCACACACACACTACACCTGTACCTCACACTATGGAGCACACGTACCACACACTACACCTGTACCTCACACTATACCGCACACATACAACACACTACACCTGTACCACACACTATGGAGCACACGTACCACACACTACACCTGTACCTCACACTATACCGCACACATACCGCACACTACACCTGTACCTCACACTATGGAGCACACGTACCACACACTACACCTGTACCTCACACTATACCGCAAACATACCACACACTACACCTGTACCTCACACTATGGAGCACACGTACCACACACCACACCTGTACCTCACACTATGGGACACACGTACCGCACACTACACCTGTACCTCACACTATACCGCACACATACCACACACCACACCTGTACCTCACACTATACCGTACACATACCACACACTACACCTGTACCTCACACTATGGAGCACACGTACCACACACCACACCTGTACCTCACACTATGGAGCACACGTACCACACACCACACCTGTACCTCACACTATGGAGCACACGTACCACACACCACACCTGTACCTCACACTATGGCGCACACGTACCACACACTACACCTGTACCTCACACTATACCGCACACGTACCGCACACTACACCTGTACCTCACACTATACCGCACACGTACCGCACACTACACCTGTACCTCACACTATACCGCACACGTACCGCACACTACACCTTTACCTCACACTATGGCGCACACGTACCACACACTACACCTGTACCTCACACTATACCGCACACGTACCGCACACTACACCTGTACCTCACACTATGGGGCACACGTACCACACACTACACCTGTACCTCACACTATACCGCACACGTACCACACACTACACCTGTACCTCACACTATGGAGCACACGTACCACACACTACACCTGTACCTCACACTATGGAGCACACGTACCACACACCACACCTGTACCTCACACTATGGAGCACACGTACCACACACTACACCTGTACCTCACACTATGGAGCACACGTACCGCACACCACACCTGTACCTCACACTATACCGCACACGTACCGCACACTACACCTGTACCTCACACTATGGAGCACACGTACCACACACTACACCTGTACCTCTGTATCACACACACGTACCGCACACTACACCTGTACCTCACACTATGGAGCACACGTACCACACACTACACCTGTACCTCTGTATCACACACACGTACCGCACATGCCTTTACCTCACACTCAGCTCGCTTCCTTTTTCACATTTTGCATTTTTACCAGCATCATGAAAAAATAAATAGTAGAGAAGATATGAGTGTAGATATGGGAGTGTATGATATGAGTGTAGATATGGGAGTGTATGATATGAGTGTAGATATGGGAGTGTATGATATGAGTGTAGATATGGGAGTGTATGATATGAGTGTAGATATGGGAGCACTGTATGGCACGGCTGGGCGTGCTGGGGCCCGAGCAGCCGCCGTGTTGTGACAGCTGGGAGCGGGCGTGTGCTCATACTTGGCACATGTTCTGCCCTTCCTCAGAGTTATAAATATCCACACCCTGCAGCTCACGTCACACATCAGACGTGGTACGCAGCAGATGTGGAGAGAGCCCAGATCAGTCTGATCAAAGAGGACACCATCAGGGGGCGTGAATAATCAAACAACCGCCATTAGTCAGCCAGTCAGAGCCATGAGCCTACTGATCCCTACAGAGATGTGGGGACGAGAGGGGAAGTCTATAGACATAGGACACGTTGTCAGTAAGGTCGCACCACAAGTATCAGACCTTCTGTGTCGGATATAGGGAGAGTGCTTATATGAATGTCTGATCTCACGTGTCCAATGTGACCCCTGGAGCAGCTGCCGGCCACCGAAACGTATGTATATGGAGAATGGAGAGACTGTCCTGATGGGACACTAGCCTGGAGAACCCCTGTATTCACCAGCACGAACCTGGAGAAGTGACCCCTGTATTCACCAGCACGGACCTCAAGAAGTGACCCCTGTATTTCACCAGCACGGACCTCAAGAAGTGACCCTTGTATTCACCAGCAAGGACCTCAAGAAGTGACCCCTGTATTCACCAACACGGACCTCAAGAAGTGACCCCTGTATTTCACCAGCACGGACCTCAAGAAGTGACCCCTGTATTCACCAGCATGGACCTCAAGAAGTGACCCCTGTATTCACCAGCAAGGACCTGGAGAAGTGACCCCTGTATTCACCAGCACGGACCTGGAGAAGTGACCCCTGTATTCACCAGCACGAATCTGGAGAAGTGACCCCTGTATTTCACCAGCACGAACCTTGAGAAGTGACCCCTGTATTCACCAGCATGGACCTCAAGAAGTGACCCCTGTATTTCACCAGCACGGATCTCAAGAAGTGACCCCTGTATTCACCAGCATGGACCTCAAGAAGTGACCCCTGTATTTCACCAGCACGGATCTCAAGAAGTGACCCCTGTATTCACCAGCATGGACCTCAAGAAGTGACCCCTGTATTCACCAGCACGGACCTCAAGAAGTGACCCCTGTATTCAACAGCACAGAGCTCAAGAAGTGGCCCCTGTATTCACCAGCACGGACCTCAAGAAGTGACCCTTGTATTCACCAGCAAGGACCTCAAGAAGTGACCCCTGTATTCACCAACACGGACCTCAAGAAGTGACCCCTGTATTTCACCAGCACGGACCTGGAGAAGTGACCCCTGTATACAACAGCATGGACCTCAAGAAGTGACCCCTGTATTCATCAGGACAGATCTGGAGCAGTGACCCCTGTATTCACCAGCACGGACCTCAAGAAGTGACCCCTGTATTCACCAGCACGAACCTGGAGAAGAGACCCCTGTATTTCACCAGCACGGACCTCAAGAAGTGACCCCTGTATTCACCAGCATGGACCTCAAGAAGTGACCCCTGTATTCACCAGCAAGGACCTGGAGAAGTGACCCCTGTATTCACCAGCACGGACCTGGAGAAGTGACCCCTGTATTCACCAGCACGGACCTGGAGAAGTGACCCCTGTATTCAACAGCACAGAGCTCAAGAAGTGGCCCCTGTATTCACCAGCACGGACCTCAAGAAGTGACCCCTGTATTTCACCAGCACGGACCTCAAGAAGTGACCCTTGTATTCACCAGCAAGGACCTCAAGAAGTGACCCCTGTATTCACCAACACGGACCTCAAGAAGTGACCCCTGTATTTCACCAGCACGGACCTGGAGAAGTGACCCCTGTATACAACAGCATGGACCTCAAGAAGTGACCCCTGTATTCAGCAGGACAGATCTGGAGCAGTGACCCTTCTATGTTTTGCTTTGTTATTGGCAGCACAAGCCTCCCATTATACAATGCGCCGGGGAACTTCAGGACAGGCAGAAATGTGTAAAATAACCGGACAAAGGAAAACTCCCCGAAACAACGTAATAACACAGAGAATATTATACACTGCCCCCCCCCCCCCACATAAAGAGCAGATAAGGGATATGTCATACTATTACTGTTACTAGACACCAGGAATACAGTATATATAATAACCCCCTATACACCAGGGATACAGTATATATAATAACCTACTATACACCAGGGATACAGTATATATAATAACCTGCTATACACCAGGGATACAGTATATATAATAACCTACTATACACCAGGGATACAGTATATATAATAACCGACTATACACCAGGGATACAGTATATATAATAACCTACTATACACCAGGGATACAGTATATATAATAACCTACTATACACCAGGGACACAGTATATATAATAACCTACTATACACCAGGGACACAGTATATATAATAACCTACTATACACCAGGTATACAGTATATATAATAACCTACTATACACCAGGGATACAGTATATATAATAACCTACTATACACCAGGGACACAGTATATATAATAACCTACTATACACCAGGGATACAGTATATATAATAACCTACTATACACCAGGGATACAGTATATATAATAACCCCATATACACCAGGGATACAGTATATATAATAACCTACTATACACCAGGGATACAGTATATATAATAACCTACTATACACCAGGGATACAGTATATATAATAACCTACTATACACCAGGGATACAGTATATATAATAACCTACTATACACCAGGGATACAGTATATATAATAACCTACTATACACCAGGGATACAGTATATATAATAACCCCATATACACCAGGGATACAGTATATATAATAACCTACTATACACCAGGGATACAGTATATATAATAACCTACTATACACCAGGGATACAGTATATATAATAACCTACTATACACCAGGGATACAGTATATATAATAACCTACTATACACCAGGGATACAGTATATATAATAACCTACTATACACCAGGGACACAGTATATATAATAACCTACTATACACCAGGGATACAGTATATATATAATAACCTACTATACACCAGGGATACAGTATATATAATAACCTACTATACACCAGGGATACAGTATATATAATAACCTACTATACACCAGGGACACAGTATATATAATAACCTACTATACACCAGGGACACAGTATACACTCACTGGCCACTTTATTAGGTACACCTGTCCAACTGCTCGTTAACACTTAATTTCTAATCAGCCAATCACATGGCGGCAACTCAGTGCATTTAGGCATGTAGACATGGTCAAGACAATCTCCTGCAGTTCAAACCGAGCATCAGTATGGGGGGGAAGAAAGGTGATTTGAGTGCCTTTGAACGTGGCATGGTTGTTGGTGCCAGAAGGGCTGGTCTGAGTATTTCAGAAACTGCTGATCTACTGGGATTTTCACGCACAACCATCTCTAGGGTTTACAGAGAATGGTCCGAAAAAGAAAAAACATCCAGTGAGCGGCAGTTCTGTGGGGGGCGGAAATGCGTTGTTGATGCCAGAGGTCAGAGGAGAATGGCCAGACTGGTTCCAGCTGATAGAAAGGCAACAGTGACTCAAATAGCCACCCGTTACAACCAAGGTAGCCAGAAGAGCATCTCTGAACGCCGCACAGTACGTCCAACTTTGAGGCTACAGATGGGCTACAGCAGCAGAAGACCACACCGGGTGCCACTCCTTTCAGCTAAGAACAGGAAACTGAGGCTACAATTTGCACAAGCTCATCGAAATTGGACAATTGAAGATTGGAAAAACGTTGCCTGGTCTGATGGGTCTCGATTTCTGCTGTGACATTCGGATGGTAGGGTCAGAATTTGGCGTCAACAACATGAAAGCATGGATCCTGCCTTGTATCGGTAACGGTTCAGGCTGGTGGTGGTGGTGTCATGGTGTGGGGAATATTTTCTTGGCACTCTTTGGGCCCCTTGGTACCAATTGAGCATCGTTGCAACGCCAAAGCCTACCTGAGTATTGTTGCTGACCATGTCCATCCCTTTATGACCACAATGTACCCAACATCTGATGGCTACTTTCAGCAGGATAATGCAATGCCATGTCATAAAGCTGGAATCATCTCAGACTGGTTTCTTGAACATGACAATGAGTTCACTGTACTCCAATGGCCTCCACAGTCACCAGATCTCAATCCAATAGAGGAGCATCTTTGGGATGTGGTGGAACGGGAGATTCGCATCATGGATGTGCAGCCGACAAATCTGCGACTGCAACTGTGTGATGCCATCATGTCAATATGGACCAAAATCTCTGAGGAATGCTTCCAGCACCTTGTTGTATCTATGCCACGAAGAATTGAGGCAGTTCTGAAGGCAAAAGGGGTCCAACCCGTTACTAGCATGGTATACCTAATAAAGTGGCCGGTGAGTGTATATAATAACCTAATATACACCAGGTATACAGTATACATAATAACCTAATATAAACCAGGGATACAGTATATATAATAACCTACTATACACCAGGGATACAGTATATATAATAACCTAATATACACCAGAGATACAGTATATATAATAACCTACTATACACCAGGGATAAAGTATATATAATAACCCCCTATACACCAGGGATACAGTATATATAATAACCTACTATACACCAGGGATACAGTATATATAATAACCTACTATACACCAGGGATACAGTATATATAATAACCTACTATACACCAGGGATACAGTATATATAATAACCCCCTATACACCAGGGATACAGTATACATAATAACCTAATATACACCAGAGATACAGTATATATAATAACCTAATATACACCAGAGATACAGTATATATAATAACCTACTATACACCAGGGATACAGTATATATAATAACCCCCTATACACCAGGGATACAGTATATATAATAACCTACTATACACCAGGGATAAAGTATATATAATAACCCCCTATACACCAGGGATACAGTATATATAATAACCTACTATACACCAGGGATACAGTATATATAATAACCCCCTATACACCAGGGATACAGTATATATAATAACCTACTATACACCAGGGATACAGTATATATAATAACCTACTATACACCAGGGATACAGTATATATAATAACCTACTATACACCAGGGATACAGTATATATAATAACCCACTATACACCAGGTATACAGTATATATAATAACCTACTATACACCAGGGACACAGTATATATAATAACCTACTATACACCAGGGATACAGTATATATAATAACCTACTATACACCAGGGATACAGTATATATAATAACCCACTATACACCAGGGACACAGTATATATAATAACCTAATATACACCAGGGATACAGTATATATAATAACCTACTATACACCAGGGATACAGTATATATAATAACCTACTATACACCAGGGATACAGTATATATAATAACCTAATATACACCAGGGATACAGTATATATAATAACCTACTATACACCAGGGACACAGTATATATAATAACCTAATATACACCAGGGATACAGTATATATAATAACCTACTATACACCAGGGATACAGTATATATAATAACCTACTATACACCAGGGATACAGTATATATAATAACCCACTATACACCAGGGATACAGTATATATAATAACCTACTATACACCAGGGACACAGTATATATAATAACCGACTATACACCAGGGACACAGTATATATAATAACCTACTATACACCAGGGATACAGTATATATAATAACCGACTATACACCAGGGATACAGTATATATAATAACCTACTATACACCAGGGATACAGTATATATATAATAACCTACTATACACCAGGGATACAGTATATATATAATAACCTACTATACACCAGGGATACAGTATATATAATAACCCACTATACACCAGGGATACAGTATATATAATAACCTAATATACACCAGAGATACAGTATATATAATAACCTACTATACACCAGGGATACAGTATATATAATAACCTACTATACACCAGGGATACAGTATATATAATAACCTACTATACACCAGGGACACAGTATATATAATAACCTACTATACACCAGGGATACAGTATATATAATAACCTACTATACACCAGGGATACAGTATATATAATAACCTACTATACACCAGGGATACAGTATATATAATAACCTACTATACACCAGGGATACAGTATATATAATAACCTACTATACACCAGGGATACAGTATATATAATAACCTACTATACACCAGGGATACAGTATATATAATAACCTACTATACACCAGGGACACAGTATATATAATAACCTAATATACACCAGGGATACAGTATATATAATAACCTACTATACACCAGGGATACAGTATATATAATAACCGACTATACACCAGGGACACAGTATATATAATAACCTACTATACACCAGGGATACAGTATATATAATAACCCACTATACACCATGGATACAGTATATATAATAAACTACTATACACCAGGGATACAGTATATATAATAACCCGCTATACACCAGGGATACAGTATATATAATAACCTACTATACACCAGGGATACAGTATATATAATAACCCCATATACACCAGGGATACAGTATATATAATAACCTACTATACACCAGGGATACAGTATATATAATAACCTACTATACACCAGGGACACAGTATATATAATAACCCCATATACACCAGGGATACAGTATATATAATAACCCGCTATACACCAGGGATACAGTATATATAATAACCTACTATACACCAGGGATACAGTATATATATAATAACCTACTATACACCAGGGATACAGTATATATAATAACCTACTATACACCAGGGACACAGTATATATAATAACCTAATATACACCAGGGATACAGTATATATAATAACCTACTATACACCAGGGATACAGTATATATAATAACCGACTATACACCAGGGACACAGTATATATAATAACCTACTATACACCAGGGATACAGTATATATAATAACCCACTATACACCATGGATACAGTATATATAATAAACTACTATACACCAGGGATACAGTATATATAATAACCTACTATACACCAGGGGTACAGTATATATAATAACCTACTATACACCAGGGATACAGTATATATAATAACCTACTATACACCAGGGATACAGTATATATAATAACCTACTATACACCAGGGACACAGTATATATAATAACCCCATATACACCAGGGATACAGTATATATAATAACCCGCTATACACCAGGGATACAGTATATATAATAACCTACTATACACCAGGGATACAGTATATATAATAACCCCATATACACCAGGGATACAGTATATATAATAACCTACTATACACCAGGGATACAGTATATATAATAACCTACTATACACCAGGGACACAGTATATATAATAACCCCATATACACCAGGGATACAGTATATATAATAACCCGCTATACACCAGGGATACAGTATATATAATAACCTACTATACACCAGGGATACAGTATATATATAATAACCTACTATACACCAGGGATACAGTATATATAATAACCCACTATACACCAGGGACACAGTATATATAATAACCTACTATACACCAGGGATACAGTATATATAATAACCTAATATACACCAGGTATACAGTATATATAATAACCCACTATACACCAGGGACACAGTATATATAATAACCCCCTATACACCAGGGATACAGTATATATAATAACCCCATATACACCAGGGATACAGTATATATAATAACCCCATATACACCAGGGATACAGTATATATAATAACCTACTATACACCAGGGATACAGTATATATAATAACCTAATATACACCAGGTATACAGTATATATAATAACCTAATATACACTAGAGATACAGTATATATAATAACCTACTATACACCAGGGATACAGTATATATAATAACCCCCTATACACCAGGGATACAGTATATATAATAACCCCCTATACACCAGGGACACAGTATATATAATAACCCCATATACACCAGGGATACAGTATATATAATAACCCCCTATACACCAGGGATACAGTATATATAATAACCCCATATACACCAGGGATACAGTATATATAATAACCCACTATACACCAGGTATACAGTATATATAATAACCTACTATACACCAGGGATACAGTATATATAATAACCTACTATACACCAGGGATACAGTATATATAATAACCTACTATACACCAGGGATACAGTATATATAATAACCCACTATACACCAGGGATACAGTATATATAATAACCTAATATACACCAGGGATACAGTATATATAATAACCTACTATACACCAGGGATACAGTATATATAATAACCTACTATACACCAGGGATACAGTATATATAATAACCCACTATACACCATGGATACAGTGTATATAATAACCTACTATACACCAGGGATACAGTATATATAATAACCTACTATACACCAGGGATACAGTATATATAATAACCTACTATACACCAGGGACACAGTATATATAATAACCTACTATACACCAGGGATACAGTATATATAATAACCTACTATACACCAGGGATACAGTATATACAATAACCTACTATACACCAGGGATACAGTATATATAATAACCTGCTATACACCAGGGATACAGTATATATAATAACCTACTATACACCAGGGATACAGTATATATAATAACCCCATATACACCAGGGATACAGTATATATAATAACCGACTATACACCAGGGACACAGTATATATAATAACCTACTATACACCAGGGATACAGTATATATAATAACCCCATATACACCAGGGATACAGTATATATAATAACCTACTATACACCAGGGACACAGTATATATAATAACCTACTATACACCAGGGACACAGTATATATAATAACCTACTATACACCAGGGATACAGTATATATAATAACCTACTATACACCAGGGACACAGTATATATAATAACCTAATATACATCAGGGATACAGTATATATAATAACCTAATATACACCAGGAACACAGTATATATAATAACCTACTATACACCAGGGACACAGTATATATAATAACCTACTATACACCAGGGATACAGTATATATAATAACCTACTATACACCAGGGATACAGTATATATAATAACCCCATATACACCAGGGATACAGTATATATAATAACCTAATATACACCAGGGACACAGTATATATAATAACCTACTATACACCAGGGACACAGTATATATAATAACCTACTATACACCAGGGATACAGTATATATAATAACCTACTATACACCAGAGATACAGTATATATAATAACCTACTATACACCAGGGATACAGTATATATAATAACCTACTATACACCAGGGATACAGTATATATAATAACCTACTATACACCAGGGATACAGTATATATAATAACCTACTATACACCAGGGATACAGTATATATAATAACCTACTATACACCAGGGATACAGTATATATAATAACCTACTATACACCAGGGATACAGTATATATAATAACCCACTATACACCAGGGATACAGTATATATAATAACCCCCTATACACCAGGGACACAGTATATATAATAACCTACTATACACCAGAGATACAGTATATATAATAACCTACTATACACCAGGGATACAGTATATATAATAACCGACTATACACCAGGGATACAGTATATATAATAACCTACTATACACCAGGGATACAGTATATATAATAACCTACTATACACCAGGGATACAGTATATATAATAACCTACTATACACCAGGTACACAGTATATATAATAACCTAATATACACCAGGGACACAGTATATATAATAACCTACTATACACCAGGGATACAGTATATATAATAACCTACTATACACCAGGTATACAGTATATATAATAACCTACTATACACCAGGGACACAGTATATATAATAACCTACTATATCCCATTCTTGTTCCATTACTAGGGGGCTATTTTTTGGGGGTTCCTGGCCCTGTCCTGGATATACTGCCCGGCGGTCACTGCTGTCCTGATAGTCCAATTAGTATCCTGCCTCTCCTGCCATCTTGTGGTGCTCTACAGGTACTACTTGTACTGTCCGAGGAGTCCGGCTATACTGCCCACACCGAGGAGGACATGGGGGTTAGCAGGGTGGGTGGAGGAACAAGCACATGGCTCTGCAGCTGGCGGGGCGGGGGTCTGTGGGGTCCTGTGGGAAGTATCGCCATGGTGCTCTTACCACTAACTTATTTTAGGGTTCTCCTGCCCTGTCTCCCCTGGGGCGGGATCTGAGGAATCAGGAAGACGTCTCCTCCATTATAAGAAGACGATTGTGACATTTCCTGACTGACGTCTGCAAGAAAGCAGAAGTGATGTGAGGACGATGGCGAACACTGCGCTCACCCTCATCCTCATCCTGGGGCCCTGGCTGACACACGGTAACGTACACACAGCTGCATCACAGCACCATTGCTCAGGCCCAAGGGACAAATGGGACCAGGGCCAGGGGCAAAGCAAGAACCAAAGTAAGAGGCACTAAGACTAGAGCTGGGGGCCAACATAAACCTGAACCAGGGGCCACAAAACATCAAAGTAAGTGTTACCGAGACTGGAACCAGAGGCCGAACAAGGACCAGAGCCAGGGTCAGAAGAGACTAGAGCTAGGGGCCCACTGAGACCAGAGCCAGGGGCAGAAGAGACCAGAGCTAGGGGCCCACTGAGACCAGAGTCAGGGGCAGAAGAGACTAGAGCTAGGGGCCCACTGAGACCAGAGCCAGGGCCAGAAGAGACCAGAGCTAGGGGCCCACTGAGACCAGAGTCAGGGGCAGAAGAGACTAGAGCTAGGGGCCCACTGAGACCAGAGTCTGGGGCCAGAAGAGACCAGAGCTAGGGGCCCACTGAGACCAGAGTCAGGGGCCAGAAGAGACCAGAGCTAAGGGCCCACTGAGACCAGAGTCATTGGCAGAAGAGACTAGAGCTAGGGGCCAACTGAGACCAGAGTCAGGGCCAGAAGAGACCAGAGCTAGGGGTCCACTGAGACCAGAGCCAGGGGCAGAAGAGACCAGAGCTAAGGGCCCACTGAGACCAGAGTCATTGGCAGAAGAGACTAGAGCTAGGGGCCCACTGAGACCAGAGTCATTGGCAGAAGAGACTAGAGCTAGGGGCCCACTGAGACCAGAGTCAGGGACCCACTGAGACCAGAGTCAGGGGCAGAAGAGACTAGAGCTAGGGGCCCACTGAGACCAGAGTCAGGGGCAGAAGAGACTAGAGCTAGGGGCCCACTGAGACCAGAGTCATTGGCAGAAGAGACTAGAGCTAGGGGCCAACTGAGACCAGAGTCAGGGGCCCACTGAGACCAGAGTCAGGGGCAGAAGAGACTAGAGCTAGGGGCTTACTGAGACCAGAGTCAGGGGCCAACTGAGACCAGAGTCAGGGCCAGAAGAGACCAGAGCTAAGGGCCCACTGAGACCAGAGTCAGGGGCCAGAAGAGACTAGAGCTAGGGGCCCACTGAGACCAGAGTCATTGGCAGAAGAGACTAGAGCTAGGGGCCAACTGAGACCAGAGTCAGGGGCAGAAGAGACCAGAGCTAGGGGCCCACTGAGACCAGAGTCAGGGGCCAGAAGAGACTAGAGCTAGGGGCCCACTGAGACCAGAGTCAGGGGCCAACTGAGACCAGAGTCAGAGGCCAGAAGAGACCAGAGCTAGGGGCCCACTGAGACCAGAGTCAGGGGCCAGAAGAGACTAGAGCTAGGGGCCCACTGAGACCAGAGTCATTGGCAGAAGAGACTAGAGCTAGGGGCCCACTGAGACCAGAGTCAGGGGCCAGAAGAGACTAGAGCTAGGGGCCCACTGAGACCAGAGTCATTGGCAGAAGAGACTAGAGCTAGGGGCCCACTGAGACCAGAGTCAGGGGCCAGAAGAGACTAGAGCTAGGGGCCCACTGAGACCAGAGTCTGGGGCCAGAAGAGACTAGAGCTAGGGACCCACTGAGACCAGAGCCAGGGGCCAGAAGAGACCAGAGCTAGGGGCCCACTGAGACCAGAGCCAGGGCCAGAAGAGACCAGAGCTAAGGGCCCACTGAGACCAGAGTCATTGGCAGAAGAGACTAGAGCTAGGGGCCCACTGAGACCAGAGTCAGGGGCAGAAGAGACTAGAGCTAGGGGCCCACTGAGACCAGAGTCAGGGGCAGAAGAGACTAGAGCTAGGGGCCCACTGAGACCAGAGTCTGGGGCCAGAAGAGACCAGAGCTAGGGGCCCACTGAGACCAGAGTCAGGACCAGAAGAGACCAGAGCTAGGGGCCCACTGAGACCAGAGTCAGGACCAGAAGAGACCAGAGCTAGGGGCCCACTGAGACCAGAGTCTGGGGCCAGAAGAGACCAGAGCTAGGGGCCCTCTGAGACCAGAGTCTGGGGCAGAAGAGACTAGAGCTAGGGGCCCACTGAGACCAGAGTCAGGGGCAGAAGAGACCAGAGCTAGGGGCCCACTGAGACCAGAGTCAGGGGCAGAAGAGACTAGAGCTAGGGGCCCACTGAGACCAGAGTCAGGGGCCAGAAGAGACCAGAGCTAGGGGCCCACTGAGACCAGAGTCAGGGGCCAGAAGAGACCAGAGCTAGGGGCCCACTGACACCAGAGTCAGGGGCAGAAGAGACTAGAGCTAGGGGCCCACTGAGACCAGAGTCAGGGGCAGAAGAGACCAGAGCTAGGGGCCCACTGAGACCAGAGTCAGGGGCAGAAGAGACTAGAGCTAGGGGCCCACTGAGACCAGAGTCAGGGGCCAGAAGAGACCAGAGCTAGGGGCCCACTGAGACCAGAGTCAGGGGCCAGAAGAGACCAGAGCTAGGGGCCCACTGAGACCAGAGTCAGGGGCCAGAAGAGACCAGAGCTAGGGGCCCACTGAGACCAGAGTCAGGGGCCAGAAGAGACCAGAGCTAGGGGCCCACTGAGGCTAGAGTCAGGGGCAGAAGAGACCAGAGCTAAGGGCCCACTGAGACCAGAGTCAGAGGCCAGAAGAGACCAGAGCTAGGGGCCCACTGAGACCAGAGTCAGAGGCCAGAAGAGACCAGAGCTAGGGGCCCACTGAGACCAGAGTCTGGGGCCAGAAGAGACCAGAGCTAGGGGCCCACTGAGACCAGAGTCAGGAGCCAGAAGAGACCAGAGCTAGGGGCCCACTGAGACCAGAGTCAGGGGCAGAAGAGACCAGAGCTAGGGGCCCACTGAGACCAGAGTCAGGGGCAGAAGAGACTAGAGCTAGGGGCCCACTGAGACCAGAGTCAGGGGCCAGAAGAGACTAGAGCTAGGGGCCCACTGAGACCAGAGTCAGGGGCCAGAAGAGACTAGAGCTAGGGGCCCACTGAGACCAGAGTCAGGGGCCAGAAGAGACTAGAGCTAGGGGCCCACTGAGACCAGAGTCAGGGGCAGAAGAGACCAGAGCTAGGGGCCCACTGAGACCAGAGTCAGGGGCCAGAAGAGACTAGAGCTAGGGGCCCACTGAGACCAGAGTCAGGGACCAGAGGAGACCAGAGGTAGGGGCCCACTGAGACCAGAGTCAGGGGCCAGAAGAGACCAGAGCTAGGGGCCCACTGAGACCAGAGTCAGGGTCCAGAGGAGAACAGAGCTAGGGGCCAACTGAGACCAGACTCATGGGCAGGAGAGACTAGAGCTAGGGGCCCACTGAGACCATAGTTAGGGCCAGAAGAGACCAGAGCTAGGGGCCCACTGAGACCAGAGTCAGGGGCCAGAACAGACCAGAGCTAACGGCCAACTGAGACCAGAGTCAGGGGCAGAACAGACCAGAGCTAGGGGCCCACTGAGACCAGAGTCATGGGCCAGAAGAGACCAGAGCTAGGGGCCCACTGAGACCAGAGTCAGGGACCAGAGGAGACCAGAGCTAGGGGGCCACTGAGACCAGAGTCAGGGGCAGAGGAGACTAGAGCTAGGGGCCCCCTGAGACCAGAGTCAGGGGCCAGAAGAGACCAGAGCTAGGGGCCCACTGAGACCAGAGCCAGGGGCTAGAAGAGACTAGAGCTAGGGGCCCACTGAGACCAGAGTCAGGGGCTAGAACACACTAGAGCTAGGGGCCAAATGAGACCAGAGTCAGGGGCTAGAAGACACTAGAGCTAGGGGCCCACTGAGACCAGAGTCAGCGGCAGAAGAGACTAGAGCTAGGGGCCCACTGAGACCAGAGTCAGGGCTAGAAGAGACATGAGCTAGGGGCCCACTGAGACCAGAGCCAGGGGCTAGAAGAAACTAGAGCAAGGGGCCCACTGAGAGCAGAGTCAGGGACCAGAGGAGACCAGAGCTAGGGGGCCACTGAGACCAGAGTCAGCGGCAGAAGAGACTAGAGCTAGGGGCCCACTGAGACAAGAGTCAGGGCCAGAAGAGACCAGAGCTAGGGGCCCACTGAGACCAGAGCCAGGGGCTAGAAGAGACTAGAGCTAGGGGCCCACTGAGACCAGAGTCAGGGCCAGAAGAGACTAGAGCTAGGGGCTCACTGAGACCAGAGTCAGGGGCCAGAAGAGACCAGAGCTAGGGGCCCACTGAGACCAGAGTCAGGGGCAGAGGAGACCAGAGCTAGGGGCACACTGAGACCAGAGTCAGGGGCCAGAAGAGACCAGAGCTAGGGGCCCACTGAGACCAGAGTCAGGGGCAGAAGAGACTAGAGCTAGGGGCCCACTGAGACCAGAGTCAGGGCCAGAGGAGACTAGAGCTAGGGGCCCACTGAGACCAGAGTCTGGGGCCAGAAGAGACTAGAGCTAGGGGCCCACTGAGACCAGAGTCAGGGGCCAGAAGAGACCAGAGCTAGGGGCCCACTGAGACCAGAGTCAGGGCCAGAAGAGACTATAGCTAAGGGCCCACTGAGACCAGAGTCAGGGGCAGAAGAGACTAGAGCTAGGGGCCCACTGGGACCAGAGTCAGGGGCAGAAGAGACTAGAGCTAGGGGCCCACTGAGACCAGAGCCAGGGGCTAGAAGAGACTAGAGCTAGGGGCCCACTGAGACCAGAGTCAGGGGCTAGAACACACTAGAGCTAGGGGCCAAATGAGACCAGAGTCAGGGGCTAGAAGACACTAGAGCTAGGGGCCCACTGAGACCAGAGCCAGGGGCTAGAAGAGACCAGAGCTAGGGTCCCACTGAGACCAGAGCCAGGGGCTAGAAGAAACTAGAGCTAGGGGCCCACTGAGAGCAGAGTCAGGGGCAGAAGAGACTAGAGCTAGGGGCTAAATGAACCAGAACCAGGCCAATGGTTATAACAAAAATGGTTCTAGGCATGGAAAAAAAAAGGTTCACATGACCTCAGAAACCAGGCAATCTTTCCCATATTGACCGGCAAACAGCCCTGATGACGAGGGACAGCTAAGCATGAGGGGCTGTAGGTTAGAGGTCACTGATAACTCCTTGACAGTATAACGAGCCCAGGCAAAAAGAGAAGGTGCTAATATGGTGGGGAGAGATTAGGGAGATGGAGTCAGAGACAGTCAGACTGAGAGACATAGAAAAAATACTCACATAATACAATGTGGGGAAATATTAGAGAAATAAGAAATATTACACCGATAATACAGTGCGGGGAGAGATTAGAGGTAGGAGTTTCTCAGAAAGATAATATAGTGCAGGGAGAGATAGGGTGTCAGACAGACTAAGAGAGATATGAAATACTACACAGATAATATAGTGCGGGGGAGGGGGGAGATTAGAGAGATAGGGTGTCAGACAGACTGAGAGAGATATGAAATAATACACAGATAATATAGTGCGGGGGGGGGGAAAGATTAGAGAGATAGAGTGTCAGACAGACTGAGAGAAATAGGAAATAATACACAGATAATATAGTGCGGGGAGAGATTAGAGAGATAGGGTGTCAGACAGACTAAGAGAGATATGAAATACTACACAGATAATATAGTGCGGGGGGAGATTAGAGAGATAGGGTGTCAGACAGACTAAGAGAGATATGAAATAATACACAGATAATATAGTGCGGGGGGGGGGAAAGATTAGAGAGATAGAGTGTCAGACAGACTAAGAGAGATATGAAATACTACACAGATAATATAGTGCGGGGGGGGAGAGATTAGAGAGATAGAGTGTCAGACAGACTAAGAGAGATATGAAATATTACACAGATAATATAGTGCGGGGGGAGATTAGAGAGATAGGGTGTCAGACAGACTAAGAGAGATATGAAATACTACACAGATAATATAGTGTGGGGGGAGATTAGAGAGATAGGGTGTCAGACAGACTAAGAGAGATATGAAATACTACACAGATAATATAGTGCGGGGGGGGAGAGATTAGAGAGATAGGGTGTCAGACAGACTAGGAGAGATATGAAATACTACACGGATAATATAGTGCGGGGGGGGGGGAGATTAGAGAGATAGAGTGTCAGACAGACTAAGAAAGATATGAAGTACTACACAGATAATATAGTGCGGGGAAGAGATTAGAGAGATAGGGTGTCAGACAGACTGAGAGAGATATGAAATAATACACAGATAATATAGTGCGGGGGGGGGGGAAGATTAGAGAGATAGGGTGTCAGACAGACTGAGAGAGATATGAAATATTACACAGATAATATAGTGCGGGGAGAGATTAGACAGATAGGGTGTCAGACAGACTGAGAGAGATATGAAATATTACACAGATAATATAGTGCGGGGAGAGATTAGAGAGATAGGGTGTCAGACAGACTAAGAGAGATATGAAATATTACACAGATAATATAGTGTGGGGAGAGATTAGAGAGATAGGGTGTCAGACAGACTAAGAAAGATATGAAATACTACACAGATAATATAATGCGGGAGGGGAGAGATTAGAGAGATAGGGTGTCAGACAGACTGAGAGAGATATGAAATAATACACAGATAATATAGTGCGGGGAGAGATTAGAGAGATTAGAGAGATAGGGTCTCAAACAGACTGAGAGAGATATGAAATATTACACAGATAATATAGTGCGGGGGGGGGGAGATTAGAGAGATAGGGTGTCAGACAGACTGAGAGAGATATGAAATACTACACAGATAATATAGTGCAGGGGGAGAGAGATTA
The DNA here is from genome assembly GCF_031893055.1 of Leptodactylus fuscus. NCBI lineage: Eukaryota > Metazoa > Chordata > Amphibia > Anura > Leptodactylidae > Leptodactylus > Leptodactylus fuscus. Next base: position 110,926 of record NC_134269.1, on the reverse strand, counting down.
GAGAGATAGGGTGTCAGACAGACTGAGAGAGATATGAAATGATACACAGATAATATAGTGCGGGGAGAGATTAGAGAGATAGGGTGTCAGACGGGGTACTGGGGAATAGCGAATTTAGGGTTGGGATAGAGGAATAAGGCTAAATAATATAATCAATAGAGAGAGATAGGAGACAGGGCAGAGCGTTGTAGGCACAGACACTGGCCCCGATGTATTAACAGTCAGATAGTGCAGTCTGATACTACACCAGATTTATCACAGTGACTGATGCTGATGCCATATCTTTACATTGTCTACCCTATATTTATATCAATATGTCAGTCCGCATCTCCTTCATGGCGTCTAGGGTTTGTTCTTGGGCGTCTTCCAGCCACTTGGGTAACACTGAGACCTGTGATTGGTCTTTAGCAATGACATGGGGCACATAGACATCATGACGTTAGGGCAGATACACCTGAGGATAGTTGTGGTGACCCTTCTCGCCCGTGTCTCTTTCAGCCTGTACAATACTCTCTGTTACCCAGAAACCTCTGGTTCTTGCTACGTTGACTGGGTCGGACGTGAAGATAGTATGTGATATCATGCTCACGGGTGGGACCAAATACAAAATCACCTCTGTCCTGGTCAGCGCCACAAATGAACAAGGCAGACAGGTCACTACAGCCAAGAACACGACGGTGACCCATAATCTGAGGGCCCCAAAGAAGGCGTCCATATACTACTGTAATGTGACCTGTAATACGAGTAACATGCGTGGAAGTGGGACCTACATATATGTAAGAGGTAAGAGAGGCATCATCTGGGGCCGGGCAGGGTCATAGCTCCTCCTCTGTATCACCCTGCAGGGGGCAGGCTCATAGCTCCTCTTCTGATTAACCCTGCAGGGGGCGGAGCAGGCTCATAGCTCCTCTTCTCTATCACCCTGCAGGGGGCGGAGCAGGCTCATAGCTCCTCCTGTCTGTATCACCCTGCAGGGGGCGGAGCAGGCTCATAGCTCCTCTTCTCTATCACCCTGCAGGGGGCGGAGCAGGCTCATAGCTCCTCCTGTCTGTATCACCCTGCAGGGGGCGGAGCAGGCTCATAGCTCCTCCTGTCTGTATCACCCTGCAGGGGCGGGGCAGTCTCATAGCTCCTCCTCTGTATCACCCTACAGGAGGCGGGGCAGGCTGATATTTCTCCTCTCTCCTTATAGATTCACTGTATGTGGCGCCCTCTAGTGCTTTCTCTAAGCTTTGCTCTGGGCTGATTGCTCTATTCATCCTCCTTTTACTTCTGGCTGGATCTGGAACCTACCTTGTGTGGCCATTCTTCTGGAAAAAAGAGATGACTACAACACAGGCACAGTATAACTTCTCTTATCCTATATATATATATATATATATATATATGGACAGTGCACAGTACTACTGCTCCTATATTGTATATATACACACTGCACAGTAATACTGCTCCTATACTGTATATATGGACAGTGCACAGTACTACTTCTCTTATTCTGTATATATGGACAGTGCACAATACTACTTCTCTTATACTGTATATATGGACACTGCACAGTACTACTTCTCTTATACTGTATATATGGACACTGCACAGTACTACTTCTCTTATTCTGTATATATGGACAGTGCACAGTACTACTTCTCTTATACTGTATATATGGACAGTGCACAGTACTACTTCTCTTATTCTGTATATATGGACAGTGCACAGTACCACTTCTCTAGTCCTGTATATATGGACAGTGCACAGTACTACTTCTCTTATACTGTATATATAGACAGTGCACAGTACTACTGCTCCTATACTGTATATATGGACACTGCACAGTACTACTTCTCTTATACTGTATATATGGACACTGCACAGTACTACTTCTCTTATACTGTATATATGGACAGTGCACAGTACTACTGCTCCTATACTGTATATATGGACAGCGCACAGTACCACTTCTCCTGTATATATGGACAGTGCACAGTACTACTTCTCTTATACTGTATATATGGACAGTGCACAGTACTACTGCTCCTATACTGTATATATGGACACTGCACAGTACTACTTCTCTTATACTGTATATATGGACACTGCACAGTACTACTTCTCTTATACTGTATATATGGACACTGCACAGTACTACTTCTCTTATACTGTATATATGGACAGTGCACAGTACTACTGCTCCTATACTGTATATATGGACACTGCACAGTACTACTTCTCTTATTCTGTATATATGGACACTGCACAGTACTACTTATCTTATACTGTATATATGGACAGTGCACAGTACTACTGCTCCTATACTGTATATATGGACAGCGCACAGTACCACTTCTCCTGTATATATGGACAGTGCACAGTACCACTTCTCTCGGTTGCTTTATAATCTGCTTCTGTCTTGCAGGTGAGGTCTTCTCAGCAGAGCCCAGTGGTCATGGAGTCATCGAGGTCCAGGCCAGTGGTGGAGGATGCGGGCGGCTCCCTGTACACGGTGAGGATGTTGCCGCAGTAACCTTTCCGAGGTGATGAGGGGCGCTGTGACAGCTATGACCTGGGGGTCGCACATCATGTCTGCCTCTGCCTGCTCTGACTCTTTGCCGTCTTCTTGCAGAGCCTGGAACCAAGGACTGAAGAAGTTTATGACGTCCTGGAAGACAAGACTAAAAAGCTGGGAAGTCCAAAGGTGAGGCCGGATCTCCAGCGCAGCACACAAGGGGGAGCCACTGGGGGAGAAGGATGTGACAGGAAAGTTTTGCAGCAGCTGAGGCGTGTATGGTGATGTTCTGCAGCAGCTAAGGTGTGTATCATGAGGTTCTGCAGCAGCTGAGGTGTGTATGATGATGTTCTGCAGCAGCTAAGGTGTGTATCATGAGGTTCTGCAGCAGCTAAGGTGTGTATCATGAGGTTCTGCAGCAGCTGAGGTGTGTATGATGATGTTCTGCAGCAGCTAAGGTGTGTATCATGAGGTTCTGCAGCAGCTAAGGTGTGTATCATGAGGTTCTGCAGCAGCTGAGGGACTGACACCTTATGTCATTTTCACTAAATTCAAAGAAACACCAAGTGGAAGTCCATGAAGTGGCCCCCAGGAGCCCCAAGAGGAGACCAAACCTCCAGGTATGATTATATGAGAGCATCAATGGTCTCCCCCAGATATTGACCCCCCTCTGTATAGTCAGTACTGAGTATACAGCTGAGTACTCATCACCTGTATGTACAGATATGTAGTATGTATTATACAGTCATGGCCAAAAGTTCTGAGACTGATACAAATATTAATTGTTACAAAGTCTACTGCTTCAGTTTTCCTAATGGTAATTTGCAGATACTCCAGAATGTTATAAAGAGTGATCAGCTTAACAGCAATTACTGGCAAAGTCAATATTTGCCTAGAAAATGAACTTTATCCCCCAAAACACATTTCAACATCATTGCAGTCCTGCCTTAAACGGACCAGCTAACATGGTTTCAGTGATTGCTCCAGTAACACAGGTGTGGGTGTTGATGAGGACAGGGCTGGAGATCAATCTGTCATGATTCAGTAAGAATGACACCACTGGACACTTTATAAGGAGGCTGGTGCTTGGCATCATTGTTTCTCTTCTGTTAACCATGGTTATCTCTAAAGAAACACGTGCAGTCATCATTGCACTGCACAAAAATGGCCTAACAGGGAAGAGTATCACAGCTAGAAAGATTACACCTCAGTCACCAATCTATCGCATCATCAAGAACTTCAAGGAGAGAGGTTCCATTGTTGGCAAAAAGGCTCCAGGGCGCCGAAGAAAGACCAGCAAGGGCCAGGACCGTCTCTTAAAAGTGTTTCAGCTGCGGGATCGGGCTACCAGCAGTGCAGAGCTTGCTCAGGAATGGCAGCAGGCAGGTGTGAGTGCATCTGCACGCACTGTGAGGCGGAGACTCTTGGAACAAGGCCTGGTCTCAAGGAGGGCAGCAAAGAAGCCACTTCTCTCCAGAAAAAACATCAGGGACAGACTGATATTCTGCAGAAGGTCCAGGGAGTGACTGCTGAGGACTGGGGGAAAGTCATTTTCTCTGATGAATCCCCTTTTCGATTGTTTGGGACATCTGGAAAACATCTTATTGGGAGAAGAGGAGGTGAGCGCCACCACCAGTCTGGTCTCATGCCAACTGTAAAGCATCCTGAAACCATTCATGTGTGGGGTGGCTTCTCAGCCAAGGGAATCGGCTCTCACAGTCTTGCCTAAAAACACAGCCATGAATAAAGAATGGGACCAGAATGTCCTCCAAGACCAACTTCTCCCAACCGTCCAAGAGCAGTTTGGCCACCAGCAATGCCTTTTCCAGCACGATGGAGCACCTTGCCATAAAGCAAAGGGGAGAACTAAATGGCTCAGGGAACAAAACAGAGAGATTTTGGGTCCATGGCCTGGAAACTCCCCAGATCTTAATCCCATTGAGAACTTGTGGTCAATCATCAAGAGACGGGTGGACAAACAAAAACCTACAAATTCTGACAAAGTGCAAGCATTGATTGTGCAAGAATGGACGGCTATCAGTCAGGATTTGGTGCAGAAGGTGATTGAGAGCTGCCAGGGAGAATTGCAGAGGTCCTGAAGAAGAAGGGGCAACACTGCAAATATTACACCGCTGCAGTAACTCCTTCTAACTGTCACTATAAGCTTTTATTACTCAGAATATGATTGCAATTCTATTTCTGTATGTGATAAAAACGTCCGACAAACACACAGAAAAACCAGAGGGAGCAGATCATGTGACAAGAGGAGATTTGTGGCAGTCTCTAAACTTTTGGCCATGACTGTATACTCAGCACTGACCCCCCTCTGTATATTCAGCACTGACCCCCCTCTGTATACTCAGTACTGACCCTCCTCTGTATACTCAGTACTGACCCCCCTCTGTATACTCAGCACTGACCCCCCTCTGTATACTCAGCACTGACCCCCCTCTGTATACTCAGCACTGACCCTCCTCTATATACTCAGCACTGACCCCCCTCTGTATACTCAGCACTGACCCCCCTCTGTATACTCAGTACTGACCCCCCTCTGTATACTCAACACTGACCGCCTCTGTATACTCAGCACTGACCCCCCTCTGTATATTCAGCACTGACCCCCCTCTGTATATTCAGCACTGACCCCCCTCTGTATACTCAGCACTGACCCCCCTCTGTATATTCAGCACTGACCCCCCTCTGTATACTCAGTACTGACCCTCCTCTGTATACTCAGTACTGACCCCCCTCTGTATATTCAGCACTGACCCCCCTCTGTATATTCAGCACTGACCCCCCTCTGTATACTCAGCACTGACCCCCCTCTGTATACTCAGCACTGACCCTCCTCTATATACTCAGCACTGACCCCCCTCTGTATACTCAGCACTGACCCCCCTCTGTATACTCAGCACTGACCCCCCTCTGTATACTCAGCACTGACCCCCCTCTGTATACTCAGCACTGACCCCCCTCTGTATACTCAGCACTGACCCCCCTCTGTATATTCAGCACTGACCCCCCTCTGTATATTCAGCACTGACCCCCCTCTGTATACTCAGCACTGACCCCCCTCTGTATACTCAGTACTGACCCTCCTCTGTATACTCAGTACTGACCCCCCCTCTGTATACTCAGCACTAACCCCCCTCTGTATACTCAGTACTGACCCTCCTCTATATACTCAGTACTGACCCTCCTCTGTATACTCAGCACTGACCCCCCTCTGTATATTCAGCACTGACCCCCCTCTGTATACTCAGCACTGACCCTCCTCTATATACTCAGCACCGACCCCCCTCTGTATACTCAGCACTGACCTCCTCTGTATAGTCAGCACCGACCCCCCTCTGTATATTCAGCACTGACCTCCTCTGTATACTCAGCACTGACCCTCCTCTGTATACTCAGCACTGACCCCCCTCTGTATACTCAGCACTGACCCCCCTCTGTATACTCAGCACTGACCCCCCTCTGTATATTCAGCACTGACCCCCCTCTGTATACTCAGCACTGACCCTCCTCTGTATACTCAGCACTGACCCCCCTCTGTATACTCAGCACTGACCCCCCTCTGTATACTCAGCACTGACCCCCCCTCTGTATATTCAGCACTGACCCCCCTCTGTATACTCAGCACTGACCTCCCTCTGTATACTCAGCACTGACCCCCTCTCTGTATACTCAGCACTGACCCCCTCTGTATACTCAGTACTGACCCCCCTCTGTATACTCAGCACTGACCTCCTCTGTATACTCAGCACTGACCTCCTCTGTATACTCAGCACTGACCTCCTCTGTATACTCAGCACTGACCCCCCTCTGTATACTCAGCACTGACCCCCCTCTGTATACTCAGTACTGACCCCCCTCTGTATACTCAGCACTGACCCCCCTCTGTATACTCAGCACTGACCCCCCTCTGTATACTCAGCACTGACCCCCCTCTATATACTCAGCACTGACCTCCTCTGTATACTCAGCACTGACCTCCTCTGTATACTCAGCACTGACCTCCTCTGTATACTCAGCACTGACCTCCCCCTCTGTATACTCAGCACTGACTCCCCTCTGTATACTCAGTACTGACCCCCTCTATATACTCAGCACTGACCTCCTCTGTATACTCAGCACTGACCCCCCTCTATATACTCAGCACTGACCTCCCTCTGTATACTCAGCACTGACCCCCCTCTGTATACTCAGTACTGACCCCCCTCTGTATACTCAGTACTGACCCCCCTCTGTATACTCAGCACTGACCGCCTCTGTATACTCAGCACTGACCCCCCTCTGTATACTCAGCACTGACCCCCCTCTGTATACTCAGCACTGACCCCCCTCTATATACTCAGCACTGACCTCCTCTGTATACTCAGCACTGACCTCCTCTGTATACTCAGCACTGACCCCCCCCTCTGTATACTCAGCACTGACTCCCCTCTGTATACTCAGCACTGACCCCCCTCTGTATACTCAGTACTGACCCCCCTCTATATACTCAGCACTGCCCTCCTCTGTATACTCAGCACTGACCTCCTCTGTATACTCAGCACTGACCCCCCTCTGTATACTCAGTACTGACCCCCCTCTATATACTCAGCACTGACCTCCTCTGTATACTCAGCACTGACCTCCTCTGTACACTCAGCACTGACCCCCCTCTGTATACTCAGTACTGACCCCCCTCTATATACTCAGCACTGACCTCCTCTGTATACTCAGCACTGACCCCCTCTGTATACTCAGCACTGACCCCCCTCTGTATACTCAGCACTGACCCCCCTCTGTATACTCAGCACTGACCCCCCTCTGTATATTCAGCACTGACCCCCCTCTGTATACTCAGCACTGACCTCCTCTGTATACTCAGCACTGACCTCCTCTGTATACTCAGCACTGACCTCCTCTGTATACTCAGCACTGACCTCCTCTGTATACTCAGCACTGACCTCCTCTGTATACTCAGCACTGACCCCCCTCTATATACTCAGCACTAACCCCCCCTCTGTATACTCAGCACTGACCTCCCTCTGTATACTCAGCACTGACCCCCCTCTGTATATTCAGCACTGACCCCCCTCTGTATACTCAGCACTGACCCCCCTCTGTATACTCAGTACTGACCCCCCTCTATATACTCAGCACTGACCTCCTCTGTATACTCAGCACTGACCCCCTCTGTATACTCAGCACTGACCCCCCTCTGTATACTCAGCACTGACCCCCCTCTGTATACTCAGTACTGACCCCCCTCTGTATACTCAGCACTGACCTCCTCTGTATACTCAGCACTGACCCCCCTCTGTATACTCAGCACTGACCCTCCTCTATATACTCAGTACTGACCTCCTCTGTATACTCAGCACTGACCCCCCTCTGTATACTCAGCACTGACCTCCTCTGTATACTCAGCACTGACCCCCCTCTGTATACTCAGCACTGACCCCCCTCTGTATACTCAGCACTGACCGCCTCTGTATACTCAGCACTGACCCCCCTCTGTATATTCAGCACTGACCCCCCTCTGTATACTCAGCACTGACCCCCCTCTGTATATTCAGCACTGACCCCCCTCTGTATACTCAGCACTGACCCCCCTCTGTATATTCAGCACTGACCTCCCTCTGTATACTCAGTACTGACCTCCTCTGTATACTCAGTACTGACCCCCCCTCTGTATACTCAGCACTGACCTCCTCTGTATACTCAGCACTGACCTCCTCTGTATACTCAGTACTGACCCCCCCTCTGTATACTCAGCACTGACCTCCTCTGTATACTCAGCACTGACCTCCTCTGTATACTCAGCACTGACCCCCCTCTGTATACTCAGCACTGACCCTCCTCTATATACTCAGCACTGACCCCCCTCTGTATACTCAGTACTGACCCCCCTCTGTATACTCAGTACTGACCCCCCCTCTGTATACTCAGCACTGACCTCCTCTGTATACTCAGTACTGACCTCCTCTGTATACTCAGCACTGACCCCCCTCTATATACTCAGCACTGACCTCCTCTGTATACTCAGCACTGACCCCCCTCTGAATACTCAGCACTGACCTCCTCTGTATACTCAGCACTGACCTCTTCTGTATACTCAGCACTGACCTCCTCTGTATACTCAGTACTGACCCCCCTCTATATACTCAGCATTGACCTCCTCTGTATACTCAGCACTGACCCCCCTCTGTATACTCAGCACTGACCCCCCTCTGTATACTCAGCACTGACCTCCTCTGTATACTCAGCACTGACCCCCCTCTATATACTCAGCATTGACCTCCTCTGTATATTCAGCACTGACCCCCCTCTGTATACTCAGCACTGACCCCCCTCTGTATACTCAGCACTGACCCCCCTCTATATACTCAGCATTGACCTCCTCTGTATACTCAGCACTGACCCCCCTCTGTATACTCAGCACTGACCCTCCTCTGTATACTCAGCACTGACCCCCCTCTGTATACTCAGCACTGACCTCCTCTGTACACTCAGCACTGACCCTCCTCTATATACTCAGCACTGACTTCCTCTGTATACTCAGCACTGACCCCCCTCTGTATACTCAGCACTGACCCCCCTCTATATACTCAGTACTGACCCCCCTTTGTATACTCAGCACTGACCCCCCTCTGTATACTCAGCACTGACCTCCTCTGTATACTCAGCACTGACCCCCCTCTATATACTCAGCACTGACCCCCCCTCTGTATACTCAGCACTGACCCCCCTCTGTATACTCAGTACTGACCCCCCTCTGTATACTCAGTACTGACCCCCCTCTGTATACTCAGCACTGACCCCCCTCTGTATACTCAGTACTGACCCCCCTCTATATACTCAGCACTGACCTCCTCTGTATACTCAGCACTGACCCCACTCTATATACTCAGCACTAACCCCCCCTCTGTATACTCAGCACTGACCCCCCTCTGTATACTCAGTACTGATCCCCCTCTGTATACTCAGCACTGACCCCCCTCTGTATACTCAGCACTGACCCCCCTCTGTATACTCAGTACTGACCCCCCTCTATATACTCAGTACTGACCCCCTCTATATACTCAGCACTGACCTCCTCTGTATACTCAGCACTGACCCCACTCTATATACTCAGCACTAACCCCCCCTCTGTATACTCAGCACTGACCCCCCCTCTGTATACTCAGCACTGACCCCCCTCTGTATACTCAGTACTGATCCCCCTCTGTATACTCAGCACTGACCCCCCTCTGTATACTCAGCACTGACCCCCCTCTGTATACTCAGCACTGACCCCCCCTCTGTATACTCAGCACTGACCCCCCTCTGTATACTCAGTACTGACCCCCCTCTGTATACTCAGCACTGACCTCCTTTGTATACTCAGCACTGACCCCCCTCTGTATACTCAGCACTGACCCCCCTCTGTATACTCAGTACTGACCCCCTCTATATACTCAGCACTGACCTCCTCTGTATACTCAGCACTGACCCCCCTCTGTATACTCAGCACTGACCTCCTTTGTATACTCAGCACTGACCCCCCTCTGTATACTCAGCACTGACCCCCCTCTGTATACTCAGCACTGACTCCCCTCTGTATACTCAGCACTGATCTCCTCTGTATACTCAGCACTGACCCCCCTCTGTATACTCAGTACTGACCCCCCTCTATATACTCAGCACTGACCCCCTCTGTATACTCAGCACTGACCCCCCCTCTGTATACTCAGCACTGACCCCCCTCTGTATACTCAGCACTGACCCCCCTCTGTATACTCAGCACTGACCCCCCTCTGTATATTCAGCACTGACCTCCTCTGTATACTCAGCACTGACCTCCTCTGTATACTCAGCACTGACCCCCCTCTGTATACTCAGTACTGACCTCCTCTGTACACTCAGCACTGACCCCCCTCTGTATACTCAGCACTGACCTCCTCTGTACACTCAGCACTGACCCTCCTCTATATACTCAGCACTGACTTCCTCTGTATACTCAGTACTGACCCCCCTCTATATACTCAGTACTGACCCCCCTCTGTATACTCAGCACTGACCCTCCTCTATATACTCAGCACTGACCTCCCTCTGTATACTCAGCACTGACCCCCCTCTGTATACTCAGCACTGACCCCCTTCTGTATATTCAGCACTGACCCCCCTCTATATACTCAGCACTGACCCTCCTCTATATACTCAGCACTGACCTCCTCTGTATACTCAGCACTGACCCCCCTCTGTATATTCAGCACTGACCCCCCTCTGTATACTCAGCACTGACCTCCTCTGTATACTCAGCACTGACCCCCCTCTGTATACTCAGCACTGACCCTCCTCTATATACTCAGCACTGACCTCCTCTGTACACTCAGCACTGACCTCCTCTGTACACTCAGCACTGACCCCCCTCTGTATACTCAGCACTGACCCCCTCTGTATACTCAGCACTGACCCCCCTCTGTATACTCAGTACTGACCCCCCTCTGTATACTCAGCACTGACCCCCCTCTGTATACTCAGTACTGACCCCCCTCTGTATACTCAGCACTGACCCCCCTCTATATACTCAGCACTGACCTCCTCTGTATACTCAGCACTGACCCCCCTCTGTATACTCAGCACTGACCTCCTCTGTATACTCAGCACTGACCCCCCTCTGTATACTCAGCACTGACCTCCTCTGTATACTCAGCACTGACCTCTTCTGTATACTCAGCACTGACCTCCTCTGTATACTCAGCACTGACCCTCCTCTGTATACTCAGTACTGACCCCCCTCTATATACTCAGCATTGACCTCCTCTGTATACTCAGCACTGACCCCCCTCTGTATACTCAGCACTGACCCTCCTCTGTATACTCAGTACTGACCCCCCTCTATATACTCAGCATTGACCTCCTCTGTATACTCAGCACTGACCCCCCTCTGTATACTCAGCACTGACCTCCTCTGTATACTCAGCACTGACCCCCCTCTGTATACTCAGCACTGACCCCCCTCTGTATACTCAGCACTGACCCCCCTCTGTATACTCAGTACTGACCCCCCTCTATATACTCAGTACTGACCCCCCTCTGTATACTCAGCACTGACCCCCCTCTGTATACTCAGCACTGACCTCCTCTGTATACTCAGCACTGACCCCCCTCTGTATATTCAGCACTGACCCCCCTCTGTATACTCAGTACTGACCCCCCTCTGTATACTCAGCACTGACCCCCCTCTATATACTCAGCACTGACCTCCTCTGTATACTCAGCACTGACCCCCCTCTGTATACTCAGCACTGACCTCCTCTGTATACTCAGCACTGACCTCTTCTGTATACTCAGCACTGACCTCCTCTGTATACTCAGTACTGACCCCCCCTCTGTATACTCAGCATTGACCTCCTCTGTATACTCAGCACTGACCCCCCTCTATATACTCAGCATTGACCTCCTCTGTATACTCAGCACTGACCCCCCTCTGTATACTCAGCACTGACCCCCGTCTGTATACTCAGCACTGACCCCCGTCTGTATACTCAGCACTGACCTCCTCTGTACACTCAGCACTGACCCCCCTCTATATACTCAGCATTGACCTCCTCTGTATACTCAGCACTGACCCCCCTCTGTATACTCAGCACTGACCCCCCTCTGTATACTCAGCACTGACCCCCCTCTGTATACTCAGCACTGACCCCCCTCTGTATACTCAGTACTGACCCCCCTCTATATACTCAGTACTGACCCCCCTCTGTATACTCAGCACTGACCCCCCTCTGTATACTCAGCACTGACCTCCTCTGTATACTCAGCACTGACCCCCCTCTATATACTCAGCACTGACCCCCCCTCTGTATACTCAGCACTGACCCCCCTCTGTATACTCAGTACTGACCCCCCTCTGTATACTCAGTACTGACCCCCCTCTGTATACTCAGTACTGACCCCCCTCTGTATACTCAGCACTGACCCCCCTCTGTATACTCAGCACTGACCCCCCCTCTGTATACTCAGCACTGACCCCCCTCTGTATACTCAGTACTGACCCCCCTCTATATACTCAGTACTGACCCCCTCTATATACTCAGCACTGACCTCCTCTGTATACTCAGCACTGACCCCCCTCTATATACTCAGCACTAACCCCCCCTCTGTATACTCAGCACTGACCCCCCCTCTGTATACTCAGCACTGACCCCCCTCTGTATACTCAGTACTGACCCCCCTCTGTATACTCAGTACTGACCCCCCTCTGTATACTCAGCACTGACCCCCCTCTGTATACTCAGCACTGACCTCCCTCTGTATACTCAGCACTGACCCCCCCTCTGTATACTCAGCACTTACCCCCCTCTGTATACTCAGTACTGACCCCCCTCTATATACTCAGCACTGACTTCCTCTGTATACTCAGTACTGACCTCCTCTGTACACTCAGCACTGACCCTCCTCTATATACTCAGCACTGACCTCCTCTGTACACTCAGCACTGACCCTCCTCTATATACTCAGCACTGACCTCCTCTGTATACTCAGCACTGACCCTCCTCTATATACTCAGCACTGACCACCTCTGTATACTCAACACTGACCCCCCTCTATATACTCAGCACTGACCTCCTCTGTATACTCAGCACTGACCTCCTCTGTATACTCAGCACTGACCCCCCCCTCTGAATACTCAGCACTGACTCCCCTCTGTATACTCAGTACTGACCCTCCTCTATATACTCAGCACTGACCTCCTCTATATACTCAGCACTGACCTCCTCTGTACACTCAGCACTGACCCCCCTCTGTATACTCAGCACTGACCCTCCTCTATATACTCAGCACTGACCTCCTCTATATACTCAGCACTGACCTCCTCTGTACACTCAGCACTGACCCTCCTCTATATACTCAGCACTGACCACCTCTGTATACTCAGTACTGACCCCCCTCTGTATACTCAGCACTGACTTCCTCTGTATACTCAGTACTGACTCCCCTCTGTATACTCAGCACTGACCCCCCTCTGTATACTCAGCACTGACCTCCTCTGTATACTCAGCACTGACCCCCCTCTGTATACTCAGCACTGACCCTCCTCTATATACTCAGCACTGACCTCCTCTGTACACTCAGCACTGACCTCCTCTGTATACTCAGCACTGACCCCCCTCTGTATACTCAGCACTGACCCTCCTCTGTATACTCAGCACTGACCCCCCTCTGTATACTCAGCACTGACCTCCTCTGTATACTCAGCACTGACCCTCCTCTATATACTCAGCACTGACTTCCTCTGTATACTCAGTACTGACCCCCCTCTGTATACTCAGCACTGACCCCCCTCTGTATACTCAGCACTGAACCTCCTCTATATACTCAGCACTGACCTCCCTCTGTATACTCAGCACTGACCCCCCTCTGTATACTCAGCACTGACCCCCTTCTGTATATTCAGCACTGACCCCCCTCTATATACTCAGCACTGACCCTCCTCTATATACTCAGCACTGACCTCCTCTGTATACTCAGCACTGACCCCCCTCTGTATATTCAGCACTGACCCCCCTCTGTATACTCAGCACTGACCCCCCTCTGTATACTCAGCACTGACCCTCCTCTATATACTCAGCACTGACCTCCTCTGTATACTCAGCACTGACCCCCCTCTGTATACTCAGCACTGACCCCCCTCTGTATACTCAGCACTGACCCCCCTCTGTATACTCAGCACTGACCTCCTCTGTATACTCAGCACTGACCTCCTCTGTACACTCAGCACTGACCTCCTCTGTACACTCAGCACTGACCCCCCTCTGTATATTCAGCACTGACCCCCCTCTGTATACTCAGCACTGACCTCCTCTGTACACTCAGCACTGACCTCCTCTGTACACTCAGCACTGACCCTCCTCTATATACTCAGCACTGACCTCCTCTGTACACTCAGCACTGACCTGAGTATATATATTTCAGGCGAAGGATTCTTCTGCCCAGGAGAAGCCGCCCATCAAGCCGGTGAGTAGCCTGTACTAGGATATATAGTATATACATGTGATCTATCCATAATATACACTGTATACTGGTCACCTGTACTGGGATATATAGTATATACATCTGATATATAGGTCGGTTCTATCTCAGTCCTTGTCTTATAACCATTTCCCTTCATCTTCAGAAACCAAAGAAATCTGCCCCTGAGAACAATGTGTACGAGAACATCAGAGGGTGAAATCAGAGGAACGACACGTGGCCGGGACTGCACAAGGCCCCCATACAAGGCAGCTCTATCCATGCACCACTGCCGCCTGCCGAACCTATCCATGCACCTCTTCCGGCTATGGGAACCTATCCATGCACCACTGCAGCCTGCGCAACCTATCCATGCACCACTGCAGCCTGCGCAACCTATCCATGCACCACTGCCGCCTATGGGAACCTATCCATGCACCACTGCAGCCTGCGCAACCTATCCATGCACCACTGCCGTCTGCCGGACCTATCCATGCACCACTGCAGCCTGCGGGAACCTATCCATGCACCACTGCCGCCTATGGGAACCTATCCATGCACCACTGCCGCCTGCCGGACCTATCCATGCACCACTGCCGCCTGCCGGACCTATCCATGCACCACTGCCGCCTGCCGGACCTATCCATGCACCACTGCCGCCTATTTGAACCTATCCATGCACCACTGCAGCCTGCGCAACCTATCCATGCACCACTGCTGCCTGCCGACCTATCCATGCACCACTGCAGCCTGCGCAACCTATCCATGCACCACTGCAGCCTGCGGGAACCTATCCATGCACCACTGCAGCCTGCACAACCTATCCATGCACCACTGCAGCCTGCGGGAACCTATCCATGCACCACTGCCGCCTGCCGGACCTATCCATGCACCACAGCCGCCTGCCGGACCTATCCATGCACCACTGCCGCCTGCCGGACCTATCCATGCTCCACTGCCGCCTGCCGGACCTATCCATGCACCACTGCCGCCTGCCGGACCTATCCATGCACCACTGCAGCCTGCCGGACCTATCCATGCACCACTGCCGCCTGCCGGACCTATCCATGCACCACTGCCGCCTGCCGGACCTATCCATGCACCACTGCCGCCTGCCGGACCTATCCATGCACCACTGCAGCCTGCCGGACCTATCCATGCACCACTGCCGCCTGCCGGACCTATCCATGCACCACTGCCGCCTGCCGGACCTATCCATGCACCACTGCCACCTGCCGGACCTATCCATGCACCACTGCAGCCTGCCGGACCTATCCATGCACCACTGCCGCCTGCCGGACCTATCCATGCACCACTGCAGCCTGCCGGACCTATCCATGCACCACTGCCGCCTGCCGGACCTATCCATGCACCACTGCCACCTGCCGGACCTATCCATGCACCACTGCCGCCTGCCGGACCTATCCATGCACCACTGCCGTCTGCCGGACCTATCCATGCACCACTGCCGCCTGCCGGACCTATCCATGCACCACTGCAGCCTGCCGGACCTATCCATGCACCACTGCCGCCTGCCGGACCTATCCATGCACCACTGCCGCCTGCCGGACCTATCCATGCACCACTGCCGCCTGCCGGACCTATCCATGCACCACTGCAGCCTGCCGGACCTATCCATGCACCACTGCAGCCTGCCGGACCTATCCATGCACCACTGCCGTCTGCCGGACCTATCCATGCTCCACTGACCACCAGGGAGGATGCAATTAACCCCCGAGTGAGCAAGGACATTATTGAGACACGTGCTGGATATCTGCGAGTCCTATCTATTAATGAGGTATATACCGTGTTTCCCTGAAAATAACACAGTGTCTTATATTAAATGTTGGTCCTACAGATATGCAGCGTCTTATTTTCAGGTGATGTCTTATTTCTGTGTGCTGCTGCTGCCACCACTGCGCTACGCTGAGATGTGCTCGCTGTGCATAGACTGTATGAAGAAAAACATGGCAGCCGGCTGACGCTGAATGCGGCGCTCCGTGTGCTGCTGTGACACCGTACGTACACTAAGTATCGTATGCGGCGGGGGGGGGGGCGGCATTCTCCCAACTCATCCTACGGCAGCAGGAACAGCGGATACAACGTATCCGCACACGGAACATCGCGCAGTGTTCAGCCGGCAGCCATGTTGTTCTTCATACAATCTTTGCGCAGAAAGATTCTTATTATTGGGGGACGTCTTACTTTCAGGGAACCAGAGGGTAGTGATGTATACATATATAGGGGTATAACCAGAACATTATATACATATATAGGGGTATAACCAGAACATTGTATACAGATATAGGGGTATCACCAGAACAATGTATACAGATATAGGGGTGTAACCAGAACATTATATACATATATAGGGGTGTAACCAGAACATTATATACATATATAGGGGTGTAACCAGAACATTATATACATATATAGGGGTGTCACCAGAACATTGTATACATATATAGGGGTGTAACCAGAACATTGTATACATATATAGGGGTATCACCAGAACATTGTATACATATATAGGGGTGTAACCAGAACATTGTATACATATATAGGGGTGTAACCAGAACATTATATACATATATAGGGGTATCACCAGAACATTATATACATATATAGGGGTGTCACCAGAACATTGTATACATATATAGGGGTGTAACCAGAACATTATATACATATATAGGGGTATCACCAGAACAATGTATACATATATAGGGGTATCACCAGAGCATTATATACATATATAGGGGTATCACCAGAACAATGTATACATATATAGGGGTATCACCAGAGCATTATATACATATATAGGGGTATCACCAGAACAATGTATACATATATAGGGGTATCACCAGAACATTGTATACATATATAGGGGTATCACCAGAGCATTATATACATATATAGGGGTATCACCAGAACAATGTATACATATATAGGGGTGTAACCAGAACATTGTATACATATATAGGGGTGTCACCAGAACATTATATACATATATAGGGGTGTAACCAGAACATTGTATACATATATAGGGGTATCACCAGAACAATGTATACATATATAGGGGTATCACCAGAACAATGTATACATATATAGGGGTATCACCAGAACAATGTATACATATATAGGGGTGTAACCAGAACATTGTATACATATATAGGGGTATCACCAGAACCATGTATACATATATAGGGGTATCACCAGAACAATGTATACATATATAGGGGTGTAACCAGAACATTATATACATATATAGGGGTGTAACCAGAACATTGTATACATATATAGGGGTGTAACCAGAACATTGTATACATATATAGGGGTATCACCAGAACAATGTATACATATATAGGGGTATCACCAGAACAATGTATACATATATAGGGGTGTAACCAGAACATTATATACATATATAGGGGTATCACCAGAACATTATATACATATATAGGGGTATCACCAGAACAATGTATACATATATAGGGGTGTAACCAGAACAATGTATACATATATAGGGGTGTAACCAGAACATTATATACATATATAGGGGTGTAACCAGAACATTGTATACATATATAGGGGTATCACCAGAACAATGTATACATATATAGGGGTATCACCAGAGCATTATATACATATATAGGGGTATCACCAGAACAATGTATACATATATAGGGGTGTAACCAGAACATTGTATACATATATAGGGGTATCACCAGAACAATGTATACATATATAGGGGTATCACCAGAACATTGTATACATATATAGGGGTATCACCAGAACATTGTATACATATATAGGGGTATCACCAGAACATTATATACATATATAGGGGTATCACCAGAACAATGTATACATATATAGGGGTATCACCAGAGCATTATATACATATATAGGGGTATCACCAGAACAATGTATACATATATAGGGGTATCACCAGAACAATGTATACATATATAGGGGTGTAACCAGAACATTGTATACATATATAGGGGTGTAACCAGAACATTATATACATATATAGGGGTGTAACCAGAACATTATATACATATATAGGGGTGTAACCAGAACATTATATACATATATAGGGGTGTCACCAGAACATTGTATACATATATAGGGGTGTAACCAGAACATTATATACATATATAGGGGTATCACCAGAACAATGTATACATATATAGGGGTATCACCAGAGCATTATATACATATATAGGGGTATCACCAGCACAATGTATACATATATAGGGGTATCACCAGAACATTGTATACATATATAGGGGTATCACCAGAGCATTATATACATATATAGGGGTATCACCAGAACATTGTATACATATATAGGGGTGTAACCAGAACATTGTATACAGATATAGGGGTATCACCAGAGCATTATATACATATATAGGGGTATCACCAGAGCATTATATACATATATAGGGGTGTAACCAGAACATTGTATACAGATATAGGGGTATCACCAGAGCATTATATACATATATAGGGGTATCACCAGAGCATTATATACATATATAGGGGTATCACCAGAACATTGTATACATATATAGGGGTGTAACCAGAACATTATATACATATATAGGGGTATAACCAGAACATTGTATACAGATATAGGGGTATCACCAGAACAATGTATACATATATAGGGGTGTAACCAGAACATTATATACATATATAGGGGTGTAACCAGAACATTGTATACATATATAGGGGTGTAACCAGAACATTATATACATATATAGGGGTGTAACCAGAACAATGTATACATATATAGGGGTGTAACCAGAACATTATATACATATATAGGGGTGTAACCAGAACAATGTATACATATATAGGGGTGTAACCAGAACATTATATACATATATAGGGGTGTAACCAGAACAATGTATACATATATAGGGGTATCACCAGAACAATGTATACATATATAGGGGTGTAACCAGAACATTGTATACATATATAGGGGTGTAACCAGAACATTGTATACATATATAGGGGTATCACCAGAACAATGTATACATATATAGGGGTGTAACCAGAACAATGTATACATATATAGGGGTGTAACCAGAACATTGTATACATATATAGGGGTATCACCAGAACAATGTATACATATATAGGGGTGTAACCAGAACATTATATACATATATAGGGGTGTAACCAGAACAATGTATACATATATAGGGGTGTAACCAGAACATTGTATACATATATAGGGGTATCACCAGAACAATGTATACATATATAGGGGTGTAACCAGAACAATGTATACATATATAGGGGTGTAACCAGAACATTATATACATATATAGGGGTGTAACCAGAACAATGTATACATATATAGGGGTGTAACCAGAACATTGTATACATATATAGGGGTATCACCAGAACAATGTATACATATATAGGGGTGTAACCAGAACATTATATACATATATAGGGGTGTAACCAGAACAATGTATACATATATAGGGGTGTAACCAGAACATTATATACATATATAGGGGTGTAACCAGAACAATGTATACATATATAGGGGTGTAACCAGAACATTGTATACATATATAGGGGTATCACCAGAACAATGTATACATATATAGGGGTGTAACCAGAACATTGTATACATATATAGGGGTATCACCAGAACAATGTATACATATATAGGGGTGTAACCAGAACAATGTATACATATATAGGGGTGTAACCAGAACATTGTATACATATATAGGGGTATCACCAGAACAATGTATACATATATAGGGGTATCAACAGAACATTGTATACATATATAGGGGTATCACCAGAACAATGTATACATATATAGGGGTGTAACCAGAACATTATATACATATATAGGGGTGTAACCAGAACATTATATACATATATAGGGGTATCACCAGAACAATGTATACATATATAGGGGTGTAACCAGAACAATGTATACATATATAGGGGTGTAACCAGAACATTATATACATATATAGGGGTATCACCAGAACAATGTATACATATATAGGGGTGTAACCAGAACATTGTATACATATATAGGGGTATCACCAGAACAATGTATACATATATAGGGGTGTAACCAGAACATTGTATACATATATAGGGGTGTCACCAGAACATTATATACATATATAGGGGTATCACCAGAACAATGTATACATATATAGGGGTATCACCAGAACAATGTATACATATATAGGGGTATCACCAGAACAATGTATACATATATAGGGGTATCACCAGAACAATGTATACATATATAGGGGTATCACCAGAACAATGTATACATATATAGGGGTATCACCAGAACAATGTATACATATATAGGGGTATCACCAGAACAATGTATACATATATAGGGGTGTAACCAGAACATTGTATACATATATAGGGGTATCACCAGAACAATGTATACATATATAGGGGTGTAACCAGAACATTGTATACATATATAGGGGTATCACCAGAACAATGTATACATATATAGGGGTGTAACCAGAACATTGTATACATATATAGGGGTGTCACCAGAACATTATATACATATATAGGGGTATCACCAGAACATTGTATACATATATAGGGGTATCACCAGAACAATGTATACATATATAGGGGTATCACCAGAACAATGTATACATATATAGGGGTATCACCAGAACAATGTATACATATATAGGGGTGTAACCAGAACATTGTATACATATATAGGGGTATCACCAGAACAATGTATACATATATAGGGGTGTAACCAGAACTTTGTATACATATATAGGGGTATCACCAGAACAATGTATACATATATAGGGGTGTAACCAGAACATTGTATACAGATATAGGGGTATCACCAGAACATTATATACATATATAGGGGTATCACCAGAACATTGTATACATATATAGGGGTATCACCAGAACAATGTATACATATATAGGGGTGTAACCAGAACATTGTATACATATATAGGGGTATCACCAGAGCATTATATACATATATAGGGGTATCACCAGAACAATGTATACATATATAGGGGTATCACCAGAACATTGTATACATATATAGGGGTGTAACCAGAACATTGTATACATATATAGGGGTGTAACCAGAACAATGTATACATATATAGGGGTATCACCAGAACAATGTATACATATATAGGGGTATCACCAGAACATTGTATACAGATATAGGGGTGTAACCAGAACAATGTATACATATATAGGGGTATCACCAGAACAATGTATACATATATAGGGGTGTAACCAGAACATTGTATACAGATATAGGGGTATCACCAGAACATTATATACATATATAGGGGTATCACCAGAACAATGTATACATATATAGGGGTGTAACCAGAACATTGTATACATATATAGGGGTATCACCAGAACAATGTATACATATATAGGGGTGTAACCAGAACATTGTATACATATATAGGGGTATCACCAGAACATTGTATACATATATAGGGGTATCACCAGAACAATGTATACATATATAGGGGTGTAACCAGAACATTGTATACATATATAGGGGTATCACCAGAACAATGTATACATATATAGGGGTGTAACCAGAACATTGTATACATATATAGGGGTGTAACCAGAACATTGTATACATATATAGGGGTATCACCAGAGCATTATATACATATATAGGGGTATCACCAGAACAATGTATACATATATAGGGGTATCACCAGAACAATGTATACATATATAGGGGTGTAACCAGAACATTGTATACATATATAGGGGTATCACCAGAACATTGTATACATATATAGGGGTATCACCAGAACATTGTATACATATATAGGGGTATCACCAGAACATTGTATACATATATAGGGGTATCACCAGAACAATGTATACATATATAGGGGTGTAACCAGAACATTGTATACATATATAGGGGTGTAACCAGAACATTGTATACATATATAGGGGTATCACCAGAGCATTATATACATATATAGGGGTATCACCAGAACAATGTATACATATATAGGGGTGTAACCAGAACAATGTATACATATATAGGGGTGTAACCAGAACATTGTATACATATATAGGGGTGTAACCAGAACATTATATACAGATATAGGGGTGTAACCAGAACATTGTATACATATATAGGGGTATCACCAGAACAATGTATACATATATAGGGGTGTAACCAGAACATTGTATACATATATAGGGGTATCACCAGAACATTGTATACAGATATAGGGGTGTAACCAGAACATTGTATACAGATATAGGGGTATCACCAGAACATTATATACATATATAGGGGTATCACCAGAACATTGTATACATATATAGGGGTATCACCAGAACAATGTATACATATATAGGGGTGTAACCAGAACATTGTATACATATATAGGGGTGTAACCAGAACATTGTATACATATATAGGGGTGTAACCAGAACATTGTATACATATATAGGGGTATCACCAGAGCATTATATACATATATAGGGGTATCACCAGAACAATGTATACATATATAGGGGTATCACCAGAACAATGTATACATATATAGGGGTGTAACCAGAACATTGTATACATATATAGGGGTGTAACCAGAACAATGTATACATATATAGGGGTGTAACCAGAACATTGTATACATATATAGGGGTATCACCAGAGCATTATATACATATATAAAGGTTATACAAACACACGATATATACAGCTATAGGGTATATACACACGTACACACGGTATATATAGCTATAGGGGTGTATACAGACGTAAACAGTATATACAGCTATAAGGGTATATACACACGTACACACGGTATATAGAGCTATAGGGGTGACATACACATGTATACAGCGGTATATACAGCTATAGGGTATATACACACGTACACACAGTATATACAGCCTCGGATTGGTTGAGCCTCTGGTAGGAGGAGCCGGAAGTGAAGTGAAGGAAACAGGGCGGAGCCAGGAGAGGAAAACAGGCGAGGAGAGCGAGAGCCCCGGACACTGTATACACTATATACTATATACCTGCTCCTCATACACACTGTATACGCCATATACCTGCTCCTCATACACGCCGTATACACCCGCCGACCTCACCCCGAGCTGAGATGTAACCCGGACACCGGAAGACTGCGACACACGACGGTGAGATAGCGAGTATCTAATCCCTGTATCTAATCCCGGCCAGTCACGTGTCTGTATAGAGACAATGTACAGAAGGCTGTGTATACACCGGAAGATATCATCTGTATCTTATATCAGCCCTAATATCACCCCCTGCCTTATTATTACCCCCTAATATCACCCCCTGCCTTATTATTACCCCTAATATCACCCCCTGCCTTATTATTACCCCTTAATATCACCCCCTGCCTTATTATTACCCCTAATATCACCCCCTGCCTTATTATTACCCCCTAATATCACCCCCTGCCTTATTATTACCCCTAATATCACCCCCTGCCTTATTATTACCCCTAATATCACCCCCTGCCTTATTATTACCCCTAATATCACCCCCTGCCTTATTATTACCCCTAATATCACCCCCTGCCTTATTATTACCCCTTAATATCACCCCCTGCCTTATTATTACCCCTAATATCACCCCCTGCCTTATTATTACCCCTAATATCACCCCCTGCCTTATTATTACCCCTAATATCACCTCCTGCCTTATTATTACCCCCTAATATCACCCCCTGCCTTATTACCCCCTAATATCACCCCCTGCCTTATTATTACCCCCTAATATCACCCCCTGCCTTATTATTACCCCCTAATATCACCCCCTGCCTTATTATTACCCCTAATATCACTCCCTGCCTTATTATTACCCCTAATATCACCATCTGCCTTATTATTACCCCTAATATCACCATCTGCCTTATTATTACCCCTAATATCACCATCTGCCTTATTATTACCCCTAATATCACCCCCTGCCTTATTATTACCCCCTAATATCACCATCTGCCTTATTATTACCCCTAATATCACCCCCTGCCTTATTATTACCCCTAATATCACCTCCTGCCTTATTATTACCCCCTAATATCACCCCCTGCCTTATTATTACCCCCTAATATCACCCCCTGCCTTATTATTACCCCTAATATCACCCCCTGCCTTATTATTACCCCCTAATATCACCCCTGCCTTATTATTACCCCTAATATCACCCCCTGCCCTACTATTACCCCTAATATCACCCCCTGCCTTATTATTACCCCCTAATATCACCCCTGCCTTATTATTACCCCTAATATCACCCCCTGCCTTATTATTACCCCTAATATCACCCCCTGCCTTATTATTACCCCTAATATCACCCCCTGCCTTATTATTACCCCCTAATATCACCCCTGCCTTATTATTACCCCTAATATCACCCCCTGCCTTATTATTACCCCCTAATATCACCCCTGCCTTATTATTACCCCTAATATCACCCCCTGCCTTATTATTACCCCTAATATCACCCCCTGCCTTATTATTACCCCCTAATATCACCATCTGCCTTATTATTACCCCTAATATCACCTCCTGCCTTATTATTACCCCCTAATATCACCCCCTGCCTTATTATTACCCCTAATATCACCCCCTGCCTTATTATTACCCCCTAATATCACCATCTGCCTTATTATTACCCCTAATATCACCTCCTGCCTTATTATTACCCCCTAATATCACCCCCTGCCTTATTATTACCCCCTAATATCACCCCCTGCCTTATTATTACCCCCTAATATCACCCCCTGCCTTATTATTACCCCTAATATCACCTCCTGCCTTATTATTACCCCCTAATATCACCCCCTGCCTTATTATTACCCCCTAATATCACCCCCTGCCTTATTATTACCCCCTAATATCACCTCCTGCCTTATTATTACCCCCTAATATCACCCCCTGCCTTATTATTACCCCTAATATCACCTCCTGCCTTATTATTACCCCCTAATATCACCATCTGCCTTATTATTACCCCTAATATCACCTCCTGCCTTATTATTACCCCCTAATATCACCCCCTGCCTTATTATTACCCCCTAATATCACCCCCTGCCTTATTATTACCCCCTAATATCACCCCCTGCCTTATTATTACCCCCTAATATCACCCCCTGCCTTATTATTACCCCCTAATATCACCCCCTGCCTTATTATTACCCCTAATATCACTCCCTGCCTTATTATTACCCCCTAATATCACCCCCTGCCTTATTATTACCCCTAATATCACTCCCTGCCTTATTATTACCCCCTAATATCACTCCCTGCCTTATTATTACCCCTAATATCACCCCCTGCCTTATTATTACCCCCTAATATCACCCCCTGCCTTATTATTACCCCCTAATATCACCATCTGCCTTATTATTACCCCTAATATCACCCCCTGCCTTATTATTACCCCCTAATATCACCATCTGCCTTATTATTACCCCTAATATCACCCCCTGCCTTATTATTACCCCTAATATCACCCCCTGCCTTATTATTACCCCTAATATCACCTCCTGCCTTATTATTACCCCCTAATATCACCCCCTGCCTTATTATTACCCCCTAATATCACCCCTGCCTTATTATTACCCCTAATATCACCCCCTGCCTTATTATTACCCTTAATATCACCCCCTGCCCTACTATTACCCCTAATATCACCCCCTGCCTTATTATTACCCCTAATATCACCCCCTGCCCTACTATTACCCCTAATATCACCCCCTGCCTTATTATTACCCCCTATCACCCCCTGCCTTATTATTACCCCCTAATATCACCCCCTGCCTTATTATTACCCCTAATATCACCCCCTACCTTATTATTGCCCCCTAATATCACCCCCTGCCTTATTATTACCCCCTAATATCACCATCTGCCTTATTATTACCCCTAATATCACCCCCTACCTTATTATTACCCCTAATATCACCCCCTGCCTTATTATTACCCCTAATATCACCCCCTGCCTTATTATTACCCCTAATATCACCCCCTGCCTTATTATTACCCCCTAATATCACCATCTGCCTTATTATTACCCCTAATATCACCCCTGCCTTATTATTACCCCCTAATATCACCCCCTGCCTTATTATTACCCCTAATATCACCCCCTGCCTTATTATTACCCCCTAATATCACCATCTGCCTTATTATTACCCCTAATATCACCCCCTGCCTTATTATTACCCCCTAATATCACCATCTGCCTTATTATTACCCCTAATATCACCATCTGCCTTATTATTACCCCTAATATCACCCCCTGCCTTATTATTACCCCTAATATCATCCCCTGCCTTATTATTACCCCCTAATATCACCATCTGCCTTATTATTACCCCTAATATCACCCCCTGCCTTATTATTACCCCTAATATCACCCCCTGCCTTATTATTACCCCTAATATCACCTCCTGCCTTATTATTACCCCCTAATATCACCCCCTGCCTTATTATTACCCCCTAATATCACCCCCTGCCTTATTATTACCCCCTAATATCACCCCTGCCTTATTATTACCCCTAATATCACCATCTGCCTTATTATTACCCCTAATATCACCCCTGCCTTATTATTACCCCTAATATCACCATCTGCCTTATTATTACCCCTAATATCACCCCCTGCCTTATTATTACCCCCTAATATCACCATCTGCCTTATTATTACCCCTAATATCACCCCCTGCCTTATTATTACCCCTAATATCACCCCCTGCCTTATTATTACCCCTAATATCACCCCCTGCCTTATTATTACCCCTAATATCACCCCCTGCCTTATTATTACCCCCTAATATCACCCCCTGCCTTATTATTACCCCTAATATCACCCCCTGCCTTATTATTACCCCTAATATCACCCCCTGCCTTATTATTACCCCTAATATCACCCCCTGCCTTATTATTACCCCTAATATCACCTCCTGCCTTATTATTACCCCCTAATATCACCCCCTGCCTTATTATTACCCCCTAATATCACCCCCTGCCTTATTATTACCCCCTAATATCACCCCCTGCCTTATTATTACCCCCTAATATCACCCCCTGCCTTATTATTACCCCTAATATCACCCCCTGCCTTATTATTACCCCTAATATCACCCCCTACCTTATTATTACCCCTAATATCACCCCCTGCCTTATTATTACCCCTAATATCACCCCCTGCCTTATTATTACCCCTAATATCACCCCCTGCCTTATTATTACCCCCTAATATCACCATCTGCCTTATTATTACCCCTAATATCACCCCCTGCCTTATTATTACCCCCTAATATCACCATCTGCCTTATTATTACCCCTAATATCACCCCCTGCCTTATTATTACCCCTAATATCATCCCCTGCCTTATTATTACCCCCTAATATCACCATCTGCCTTATTATTACCCCTAATATCACCCCCTGCCTTATTATTACCCCTAATATCACCTCCTGCCTTATTATTACCCCCTAATATCACCCCCTGCCTTATTATTACCCCCTAATATCACCCCTGCCTTATTATTACCCCTAATATCACCCCCTGCCTTATTATTACCCTTAATATCACCCCCTGCCCTACTATTACCCCTAATATCACCCCCTGCCTTATTATTACCCCTAATATCACCCCCTGCCCTACTATTACCCCTAATATCACCCCCTGCCTTATTATTACCCCCTATCACCCCCTGCCTTATTATTACCCCCTAATATCACCCCCTGCCTTATTATTACCCCTAATATCACCCCCTACCTTATTATTGCCCCCTAATATCACCCCCTGCCTTATTATTACCCCCTAATATCACCATCTGCCTTATTATTACCCCTAATATCACCCCCTACCTTATTATTACCCCTAATATCACCCCCTGCCTTATTATTACCCCTAATATCACCCCCTGCCTTATTATTACCCCTAATATCACCCCCTGCCTTATTATTACCCCCTAATATCACCATCTGCCTTATTATTACCCCTAATATCACCCCCTGCCTTATTATTACCCCCTAATATCACCATCTGCCTTATTATTACCCCTAATATCACCCCCTGCCTTATTATTACCCCTAATATCATCCCCTGCCTTATTATTACCCCCTAATATCACCATCTGCCTTATTATTACCCCTAATATCACCCCCTGCCTTATTATTACCCCTAATATCACCCCCTGCCTTATTATTACCCCTAATATCACCTCCTGCCTTATTATTACCCCCTAATATCACCCCCTGCCTTATTATTACCCCCTAATATCACCCCCTGCCTTATTATTACCCCTTAATATCACCCCTGCCTTATTATTACCCCTAATATCACCATCTGCCTTATTATTACCCCTAATATCACCCCTGCCTTATTATTACCCCTAATATCACCATCTGCCTTATTATTACCCCTAATATCACCCCCTGCCTTATTATTACCCCCTAATATCACCATCTGCCTTATTATTACCCCTAATATCACCCCCTGCCTTATTATTACCCCTAATATCACCCCCTGCCTTATTATTACCCCTAATATCACCCCCTGCCTTATTATTACCCCTAATATCACCATCTGCCTTATTATTACCCCTAATATCACCCCCTGCCTTATTATTACCCCTAATATCACCCCCTGCCTTATTATTACCCCTAATATCACCCCCTGCCTTATTATTACCCCTAATATCACCTCCTGCCTTATTATTACCCCCTAATATCACCCCCTGCCTTATTATTACCCCCTAATATCACCCCCTGCCTTATTATTACCCCCTAATATCACCCCCTGCCTTATTACCCCCTAATATCACCCCCTGCCTTATTATTACCCCTAATATCACCCCCTGCCTTATTATTACCCCTAATATCACCCCCTGCCTTATTATTACCCCTAATATCACCCCCTGCCTTATTATTACCCCTAATATCACCCCCTGCCTTATTATTACCCCCTAATATCACCCCCTGCCTTATTATTACCCCCTAATATCACCCCCTGCCTTATTATTACCCCCTAATATCACCCCCTGCCTTATTATTACCCCTAATATCACCCCCTGCCTTATTATTACCCCCTAATATCACCCCCTGCCTTATTACCCCCTAATATCACCCCCTGCCTTATTATTACCCCCTAATATCACCCCCTGCCTTATTATTACCCCTAATATCACCCCCTGTCTTATTATTACCCCCTAATATCACCATCTGCCTTATTATTACCCCTAATATCACCCCCTGCCTTATTATTACCCCCTAATATCACCATCTGCCTTATTATTACCCCTAATATCACCCCCTGCCTTATTATTACCCCTAATATCATCCCCTGCCTTATTATTACCCCCTAATATCACCATCTGCCTTATTATTACCCCTAATATCACCCCCTGCCTTATTATTACCCCCTAATATCACCTCCTGCCTTATTATTACCCCCTAATATCACCCCATGCCTTATTATTACCCCCTAATATCACCCCTGCCTTATTATTACCCCTAATATCACCCCCTGCCTTATTATTACCCCTTAATATCACCCCCTGCCCTACTATTACCCCTAATATCACCCCCTGCCTTATTATTACCCCTAATATCACCCCCTGCCCTACTATTACCCCTAATATCACCCCCTGCCTTATTATTACCCCCTATCACCCCCCTGCCTTATTATTACCCCCTAATATCACCCCCTGCCTTATTATTACCCCTAATATCACCCCCTACCTTATTATTGCCCCCTAATATCACCCCCTGCCTTATTATTACCCCCTAATATCACCATCTGCCTTATTATTACCCCTAATATCACCCCCTACCTTATTATTACCCCTAATATCACCCCCTGCCTTATTATTACCCCTAATATCACCCCCTGCCTTATTATTACCCCTAATATCACCCCCTGCCTTATTATTACCCCCTAAATATCACCATCTGCCTTATTATTACCCCTAATATCACCCCCTGCCTTATTATTACCCCCTAATATCACCATCTGCCTTATTATTACCCCTAATATCACCCCCTGCCTTATTATTACCCCTAATATCATCCCCTGCCTTATTATTACCCCCTAATATCACCATCTGCCTTATTATTACCCCTAATATCACCCCCTGCCTTATTATTACCCCTAATATCACCCCTGCCTTATTATTACCCCTAATATCACCTCCTGCCTTATTATTACCCCCTAATATCACCCCCTGCCTTATTATTACCCCCTAATATCACCCCCTGCCTTATTATTACCCCCTAATATCACCCCTGCCTTATTATTACCCCTAATATCACCATCTGCCTTATTATTACCCCTAATATCACCCCTGCCTTATTATTACCCCTAATATCACCATCTGCCTTATTATTACCCCTAATATCACCCCCTGCCTTATTATTACCCCCTAATATCACCATCTGCCTTATTATTACCCCTAATATCACCCCCTGCCTTATTATTACCCCTAATATCACCCCCTGCCTTATTATTACCCCTAATATCACCCCCTGCCTTATTATTACCCCTAATATCACCATCTGCCTTATTATTACCCCTAATATCACCCCCTGCCTTATTATTACCCCTAATATCACCCCCTGCCTTATTATTACCCCTAATATCACCCCCTGCCTTATTATTACCCCTAATATCACCTCCTGCCTTATTATTACCCCCTAATATCACCCCCTGCCTTATTATTACCCCCTAATATCACCCCCTGCCTTATTATTACCCCCTAATATCACCCCCTGCCTTATTACCCCCTAATATCACCCCCTGCCTTATTATTACCCCTAATATCACCCCCTGCCTTATTATTACCCCTAATATCACCCCCTGCCTTATTATTACCCCTAATATCACCCCCTGCCTTATTATTACCCCTAATATCACCCCCTGCCTTATTATTACCCCCTAATATCACCCCCTGCCTTATTATTACCCCCTAATATCATCCCCTGCCTTATTATTACCCCCTAATATCACCCCCTGCCTTATTATTACCCCTAATATCACCCCCTGCCTTATTATTACCCCCTAATATCACCCCCTGCCTTATTATTACCCCCTAATATCACCCCCTGCCTTATTATTACACCTTAATATTACCCATTGCTTTATTATTACCCCTTAATACCACACTGTCTTTTTATTGCCCCTTCCTTGGATTAGATGCCTCCTTACACTTGATGTCTCTTCCAGGCAGATAAGATGGAGATGTCGGCCTCTCAGTGTCTCCTTCTCGGCTCCTTCCTGTTACTTCTCTGCTTGGCTGAAGTGTCAGAATCCACCATCTATGCAGTAAGATGATGTATATGTAGAGGGGAGGGCATATCTGTATACAGGGGAGGGTCTGGTACATTATCAGGTATATCTGTATACAGGGGGGGGTCTGGTACACTATCAGGTATATCTGTATACAGGGGGGGGTCTGGTACACTATCAGGTATATCTGTATACAGGGGAGGGTCTGGTACATTATCAGGTATATCTGTATACAGGGGGGGGTCTGGTACACTATCAGGTATATCTGTATACAGGGGAGGGTCTGGTACATTATCAGGTATATCTGTATACAGGGGGGGGTCTGGTACACTATCAGGTATATCTGTATACAGGGGGGGGTCTGGTACACTATCAGGTATATCTGTATACAAGGGGGGGTCTGGTACACTATCAGGTATATCTGTATACAGGGGGGGTCTGGTACATTATCACGTATATCTGTATACAGGGGAGGTCTGCGTACACTATCAGGTATATCTGTATACAGGGGGGGGTCTGGTACACTATCAGGTATATCTGTATACAGGGGAGGGTCTGGTACATTATCAGGTATATCTGTATACAGGGGGGGTCTGGTACACTATCAGGTATATCTGTATACAGGGGAGGGTCTGGTACACTATCAGGTATATCTGTATACAGGGGAGGGTCTGGTACACTATCAGGTATATCTGTATACAGGGGAGGGTCTGGTACATTATCAGGTATATCTGTATACAGGGGGGGTCTGGTACACTATCAGGTATATCTGTATACAAGGGGGGGTCTGGTACACTATCAGGTATATCTGTATACAGGGGGGGGTCTGGTACATTATCACGTATATCTGTATACAGGGGAGGGTCTGGTACATTATCAGGTATATCTGTATACAGGGGGGGGTCTGGTACACTATCAGGTATATCTGTATACAGGGGAGGGTCTGGTACATTATCAGGTATATCTGTATACAGGGGGGGGTCTGGTACACTATCAGGTATATCTGTATACAGGGGGGGGTCTGGTACACTATCAGGTATATCTGTATACAGAAGAGGGTCTGGTACATTATCAGGTATATCTGTATACAGGGGGGGGTCTGGTACACTATCAGGTATATCTGTATACAGGGGGGGGTCTGGTACACTATCAGGTATATCTGTATACAGAAGAGGGTCTGGTACACTATCAGGTTATGACGCCTTTGTCTCCTCTAGTATTCGGATGGGAACAGAACGGAGCTGGAGGACTTTGGGGATCTTCCTGCCCAGTTTGGCTCTCTGCTGCCCGGGGATGGACTGAGGGTAAGTGCAGCGCTGCGCCCGGGGCAGATACAGGGGCAGAACTGTTGGAGTAAATGACACGGACTCCACTCTGCTGTCTCTTCTCCTCTGCTAGGAAAGCTGGGTAACGGCCATTGTGAGCAGTAACAGCGTCCAGCTTTCCTAGATAGAAATAAAATTCATAGATTGTTTTTCTTTGTTCATCAGGGATATGTCATCCACGCTGTGCCAGAGAACGCCTGCAGCCTCATCACCCCCCCACCTGTGAAGGACAACACCACCATCTTCATCGCTCTGATACGCAGACTGGACTGCAACTTTGATGTTAAGGTGAGGAAAATGGGAGGAGCTATGAGCCTGTCCCGCCCCCCGCAGGGTGATACAGAGGAGGAGCTATGAGCCTGCCCCACCTCCTACAGGGTGATACAGAGGAGCTATGAGCCTGTCCTGCCCCCTGCAGGTTGATAAAAACAGGAGGAGTTATGAGCCTTTCCCGCCCCCTTCAGGGTGATACAGACAGGAGGAGCTATGAGCCTGCCCCACCCCCTTCAGGGTGATACAGAGGAGGAGCTATGAGCCTGCCCCGCCTCCTGCAGGGTGATACAGAGGAGCTATGAGCCTGTCCTGCCCCCTGCAGGTTGATAAAAACAGGAGGAGTTATGAGCCTTTCCCGCCCCCTTCAGGGTGATACAGAGGAGGAGCTATGAGCCTGCCCCGCCTCCTGCAGGGTGATACAGACAGGAGGAGCTATGAGCTTGCCCCACCCCCCGCAGGGTGATACAGACAGGAGGAGCTAGGAGCCTGCCCCACACCCTGCAGGGTGATACAGAGGAGGAGCTATGAGCCTGCCCCGCCCCCTGCAGGGTGATACAGAGGAGGAGCTATGAGCCTGCTCCGCCCTCTTCAGGATGATACAGACAGGAGGAGCTATGAGCCTGCCCCGCCCCCCGCAGGGTGATAGACAGGAGGAGCTATGAGCCTTTCTCGCCCTCTTCAGGGTGATACAGACAGGGGGAGCTATGAACCTGCCCCGCCCCCTGCAAGGTGGTAGAGAGGAGGGGCTATGAGCCTGCCCCGCCCCCTGCAGGGTGATACAGACAGGAGGAGCTTTGACCTTCCCCCTCTTCAGGGTTGTAATCTTGTGTTTTCTCACCCAGGTCCTGAATGCTCAGCGCTCGGGTTATTACGCCGCCATAGTTTACAATGTAGATTCTGATGCGTTGTTGAACATGGCATGGAATGATGGTAAATAAATCTTGTGTCCTCACATCCCGCACTCGCCCGATATTTCTTTTTTCACTGCCTGTCTGGGTTCCTCGCTCTCCCCTCGCTGTCTTCTTCCAGGGTTTCCTCGCTCTCCCCTCGCTGTCTTCTTCCTGGGTTTCCTCGCTCTCCCCTCTTGGTCTTCCTCCTGGGTTTCCTCGCTCTCCCCTCTTGGTCTTCCTCCTGGGTTTCCTCGCTCTCCCCTCGCTGTCTTCCTCCAGGGTTTCCTCTCTCTCCCCTCTTGGTCTTCCTCCTGGGTTTCCTCGCTCTCCCCTCGCTGTCTTCCTCCAGGGTTTCCTCTCTCTCCCCTCTTGGTCTTCCTCCTGGGTTTCCTCGCTCTCCCCTCGCTGTCTTCCTCCTGGGTTTCCTCACTCTCCCCTCTTGGTCTTCCTCCAGGGTTTCCTCGCTCTCCCCTCTTGGTCTTCCTCCAGGGTTTCCTCGCTCTCCCCTCTTGGTCTTCCTCCTGGGTTTCCTCGCTCTCCCCTCTTGGTCTTCCTCCTGGGTTTCCTCGCTCTCCCCTCTTGGTCTTCCTCTTGGTTTTCCTCGCTCTCCCCTCGCTGTCTTCCTCCTGGGTTTCCTCGCTCTCCCCTCTTGGTCTTCCTCCTGGGTTTCCTTGCTCTCCCCTTGCTGTCTTCCTCCCGGGTTTCCTCGCTGTCTTCCTCCGGGGTTTCCTCGCTCTTCCCTCGCTGTCTTCCTCCTGGGTTTCCTCGCTCTCCCCTCGCTCTCCCCTCACTGTCTTCTTCCAGGGTTTCCTCGCTCTTCCCTCGCTGTCTTCCTCCCGGGTTTCCTCACTCTCCCCTCTTGGTCTTCCTCCTGGGTTTCCTCGCTCTCCCCTCTTGGTCTTCCTCCCGGGTTTCCTCGCTCTCCCCTCTTGGTCTTCCTCCTGGGTTTCCTCGCTCTCCCCTCGCTGTCTTCTTCCAGGGTTTCCTCGCTCTCCCCTCGCTGTCTTCTTCCAGGGTTTCCTCACTCTCCCCTCTTGGTCTTCCTCCTGGGTTTCCTCGCTCTCCCCTCTTGGTCTTCCTCCTGGGTTTCCTCGCTCTCCCCTCGCTGTCTTCTTCCAGGGTTTCCTCGCTCTCCCCTCGCTGTCTTCTTCCAGGGTTTCCTCACTCTCCCCTCTTGGTCTTCCTCCTGGGTTTCCTCGCTCTCCCCTCTTGGTCTTCCTCCTGGGTTTCCTCGCTCTCCCCTCGCTGTCTTCTTCCAGGGTTTCCTCGCTCTCCCCTCGCTGTCTTCTTCCAGGGTTTCCTCACTCTCCCCTCTTGGTCTTCCTCCTGGGTTTCCTCGCTCTCCCCTCTTGGTCTTCCTCCTGGGTTTCCTCGCTCTCCCCTCGCTGTCTTCCTCCTGGGTTTCCTTGCTCTCCCCTCGCCGTCTTCCTCCTGGGTTTCCTCGCTCTTCCCTCGCTGTCTTCCTCCCGGGTTTCCTCGCTCTCCCCTCTTGGTCTTCCTCCCGGGTTTCCTCGCTCTCCCCTCTTGGTCTTCCTCCCGGGTTTCCTCGCTCTCCCCTCTTGGTCTTCCTCCCGGGTTTCCTCGCTCTCCCCTCTTGGTCTTCCTCCTGGGTTTCCTCGCTCTCCCCTCTTGGTCTTCCTCCTGGGTTTCCTCGCTCTCCCATCCGTTATTCGCCCTCCGTCCCATAATTCCTCACCCGTCTCCTCCCCCGCAGAGCACATTCGCGATCAGATCACCATTCCTGCTGTGTTTACGGGTGCGACCGCTGGGAAGAATCTGTCGGAGAAGTTCACGTATTATAACCAGTGAGTATATCGCCCCCTGCAGCGTCATCACAGCGCCCGCACCGCGCCTCCACTTAACGCTTCTTTCTCACAGCAGCGCTCACGTCTTCCTGCTCCCAGAGTATCCCTTCAACCTTGGTTATTACTTCATCCCCTTCATCGTCGTTGTGGTGATCATCATCATCGTCATGTGCACCGTCATGGTGAGTACCTGGGTGGTGATACTCCGTATGTCAGTCTGACGCCGCCTGCCTGTCAGTACCTGGTGGCTTGCTGGGACTTGTAGTTGTGATTTGTGTAACGTTGCTCCACCCTTTTCTTACAGATTGTGCGTTGCGTGCAGCACAGGAAGAAACTGCGCAGGAACCGTCTGACTAGAGATCAGCTGAAGAAAATCCCCATCCACAAGTTCAAGAAGGGTGAGTATGTGGCGGGGCCTTACTAGGTGCGGGGCCTTACTAGGTGCGGGGCCTTACTAGGTGCGGGGCGTTACGAGGTGCGGGGCGTTACGAGGTGCGGGGTGTTCCTAGGTGCGGGGCAAGGACACCCGCGCTGTTATCTGAGGTATTTACTGCCCTGCACACTCTGCCCTCCATGGAGGGAGGTGCAGTTACATAGACTGACCACTAGGTGGCGCTCACTGCACATCCTAAATACTGTGATAATGGGGCGAGTCATGTGACCGCGGTGACGACATTTTATCGTCTAGTGACCCGTGTTTTCCATGTGGACAGGTGACGAGTACGACGTGTGCGCCATCTGCCTGGAGGAGTACGAGGAGGGCGACAAGCTGCGTGTACTGCCGTGCTCTCACGGTGAGTATTATAGGGTTAATTGGGGTGTGTTACATGGTGGTGCGGGGTTGGGGTTCACGCTGTCGCCTCTCTCCTCACAGCGTATCACTGCGGCTGCATTGACCCCTGGCTGACTAAGACCAAGCGCAACTGCCCCATCTGTAA
This sequence comes from Leptodactylus fuscus, assembly GCF_031893055.1. Classification (NCBI taxonomy): domain Eukaryota; kingdom Metazoa; phylum Chordata; class Amphibia; order Anura; family Leptodactylidae; genus Leptodactylus; species Leptodactylus fuscus. The sequence goes on along the minus strand of NC_134269.1, from coordinate 73,869 downwards.
GTGCCGCATCCTGCGCTCCGAAGACGATTCGGACTCTGAGGACGAGGGGCGGGAGGCGGCGGACGCCGAGCGCGGAGGCGATGAAAGCGACAACGAGCGGACGCCTCTCCTCAGACCTTCTCCCACTTTTGGAAGCATGGAGGACACCCCTTCCCCAGTGACACAAGCGGGGGAGCTTGGGAATACAACGACCACAGCGGTTGTGGTGTGAAGCTCCTCCCACATGTCCATTATCCTCTGTGACTGACACACTACATGTTCCTCCGATGATGATGATGATGGTTTGTCTCCCCCTCCCCTCCTTGTTCCTATGTTATGATGTGATTTGGTTATTTCCCATCAGCCTTTGCTTCCTGCTGTCATGGTGGCCATGGGGTGGGGTTACTGCACGGCGGAGGCGGATGTTGGGGGTTGCGCTGCTCTCGTTACCTCTGTAATTAATCTTTATCTAATTTCCTGTACAGGTTTTATATAAATGACATTTCTTAACGACTCCTGTGTCTGTGTCTTCTGTGTATCCTGGGTCATGTGACCAACATGGCCGCCCACTGAGCGTGTGCAGTCCTGTGTGTGACAACCAGGGCAGAGCCAGGACTGAGTCACGGCCATAATAGACGGTGTCAGGACTCCACCCGGGATATCGCCGGCCCCACCATAATAGTCATTACATCATCCTCCAGTCATGGCCGGAGCTCCTGCACTGCTGCTCCTATTATCCTCTAGTCACAGCCAGAGCTGCAAGCACAACAATATCTGGAATCAATGGAAATCACATTTATTAACCAATGGAGGCCTGGATATGGAGTCCCCCCCCCCCCAAAAAAAAAAAATTAAAGTGGGAAAAACCCACTACAGGCTGATCCAACTGTGATGTAATGTCCATAAGACCTGTCAGTATGAGGCTGAGTAGTGTGTGTGACCTCCCCGGGCCTGTATGACCTCCCTACAACACCACGTGGAGGTCACACACACTACTCAGCCTCATCGGGAGCATGTCCAGGTGTTGTAGGGAGGTCATACAGACACGTGGAGGCCACGCACACTACTCAGCCTCATCGGGAGCATGTCCAGGTGTTGTAGGGAGGTCATACAGACACGTGGAGGTCACGCACACTACTCAGCCTCATCGGGAGCATGTCCAGGCGTTGTAGGGAGGTCATACAGACACGTGGAGGTCACGCACACTACTCAGCCTCATCGGGAGCATGTCCAGGCGTTGTAGGGAGGTCATACAGACACGTGGAGGTCACGCACACTACTCAGCCTCATCGGGAGCATGTCCAGGCGTTGTAGGGAGGTCATACAGACACGTGGAGGTCACGCACACTACTCAGCCTCATCGGGAGCATGCCCAGGCGTTGTAGGGAGGTCATACAGACACGTGGAGGTCACGCACACTACTCAGCCTCATCGGGAGCATGCCCAGGCGTTGTAGGGAGGTCATACAGGTCCGGGGAGGTCACGCACACTACTCAGCCTCATCGGGAGCATGCCCAGGCGTTGTAGGGAGGTCATACAGACCCGTGGAGGTCACGCACACTACTCAGCCTCATCGGGAGCATGTCCAGGCGTTGTAGGGAGGTCATACAGACACGTGGAGGTCACGCACACTACTCAGCCTCATCAGGAGCATGTCCAGGCGTTGTAGGGAGGTCATACAGACACGTGGAGGTCGCACACACTACTCAGCCTCATCAGGAGCATGTCCAGGTGTTGTAGGGAGGTCATACAGGCCCCTGGAGGTCACACACACTACTCAGCCTCATCAGGAGCATGTCCAGGTGTTGTAGGGAGGTCATACAGGCCCGTGGAGGTCACACACACTACTCAGCCTCATCAGGAGCATGTCCAGGTGTTGTAGGGAGGTCATACAGACACGTGGAGGTCACACACACTACTCAGCCTCATCAGGAGCATGTCCAGGTGTTGTAGGGAGGTCATACAGACACGTGGAGGTCACACTACTCAGCCCCATCAGGAGCATGCCCAGGTGTTGTAGGGAGGTCATACAGACACGTGGAGGTCACACTACTCAGCCCCATCAGGAGCATGTCCAGGTGTTGTAGGGAGGTCATACAGGTCCGGGGAGGTCACACACACTACTCAGCCTCATCAGGAGCATGTCCAGGTGTTGTAGGGAGGTCATACAGGCCCGTGGAGGTCACACACACTACTCAGCCTCATCAGGAGCATGTCCAGGTGTTGTAGGGAGGTCATACAGGTCCGGGGAGGTCACACACACTACTCAGCCTCATCAGGAGCATGTCCAGGTGTTGTAGGGAGGTCATACAGGTCCGGGGAGGTCACACACACTACTCAGCCTCATCAGGAGCATGTCCAGGTGTTGTAGGGAGGTCATACAGGTCCGGGGAGGTCACACACACTACTCAGCCTCATCAGGAGCATGTCCAGGTGTTGTAGGGAGGTCATACAGACACGTGGAGGTCACACACTACTCAGCCTCATCAGGAGCATGTCCAGGTGTTGTAGGGAGGTCATACAGACACGTGGAGGTCACACACACTACTCAGCCTCATCAGGAGCATTGTCCAGGTGTTGTAGGGAGGTCATACAGACACGTGGAGGTCACACACACTACTCAGCCTCATCAGGAGCATGCCCAGGTGTTGTAGGGAGGTCATACAGACACGTGGAGGTCACAGACACTACTCAGCCTCATCAGGATCATGTCCAGGTGTTGTAGGGAGGTCATACAGACACGTGGAGGTCACAGACACTACTCAGCCTCATCAGGAGCGTGTCCAGTGTTGTAGGGAGGTCATACAGGCCCGGGAGGTCACACACACTACTCAGCCTCATCAGGAGCGTGTCCAGGTGTTGTAGGGAGGTCATACAGACACGTGGAGGTCACACACACTACTCAGCCTCATCAGGAGCATGTCCAGGTGTTGTAGGGAGGTCATACAGGCCCGGGGAGGTCACACACACTACTCAGCCTCATCAGGAGCATGTCCAGGTGTTGTAGGGAGGTCATACAGACACGTGGAGGTCACACACACTACTCAGCCTCATCAGGAGCATGTCCAGGTGTTGTAGGGAGGTCATACAGGCCCGTGGAGGTCACACACTACTCAGCCTCATCAGGAGCATTTCCAGGTGTTGTAGGAGGTCATACAGACACGTGGAGGTCACACACACTACTCAGCCTCATCAGGAGCGTGTCCAGGTGTTGTAGGGAGGTCATACAGACACGTGGAGGTCACACACACTACTCAGCCTCATCAGGAGCATGCCCAGGTGTTGTAGGGAGGTCATACAGACACGTGGAGGCCACACACACTACTCAGCCCCATCAGGAGCATGTCCAGGTGTTGTAGGGAGGTCATACAGACACGTGGAGGTCACACACACTACTCAGCCTCATCAGGAGCGTGTCCAGGTGTTGTAGGGAGGTCATACAGACACGTGGAGGTCACACACACTACTCAGCCTCATCAGGAGCGTGTCCAGGTGTTGTAGGGAGGTCATACAGGCCGGTGAGGTCACACACACTACTCAGCCTCATCAGGAGCGTGTCAGGTGTTGTAGGGAGGTCATACAGACACGTGGAGGTCACACACACTACTCAGCCTCATCAGGAGCGTGTCCAGGTGTTGTAGGGAGGTCATACAGGCCCGGTGAGGTCACACACACTACTCAGCCTCATCAGGAGCGTGTCCAGGTGTTGTAGGGAGGGTCATACAGACACGTGGAGGTCACACACACTACTCAGCCTCATCAGGAGCGTGTCCAGGTGTTGTAGGAGGTCATACAGACACGTGGAGGTCACACACACTACTCAGCCTCATCAGGAGCATGTCCAGGTGTTGTAGGGAGGTCATACAGACACGTGGAGGTCACACACACTACTCAGCCTCATCAGGAGCATGTCCAGGTGTTGTAGGGAGGTCATACAGACACGTGGAGGTCGCACACACTACTCAGCCTCATCAGGAGCATGTCCAGGTGTTGTAGGGAGGTCATACAGACACGTGGAGGTCACACACACTACTCAGCCTCATCAGGAGCATGTCCAGGTGTTGTAGGGAGTCATACAGGCCCGGGGAGGCCGCACACACTACTCAGCCTCATCAGGAGCATGTCCAGGTGTTGTAGGGAGGTCATACAGACACGTGGAGGTCACACACTACTCAGCCTCATCAGGAGCATTTCCAGGTGTTGTAGGGAGGTCATACAGACACGTGGAGGTCACACACACTACTCAGCCTCATCAGGAGCGTGTCCAGGTGTTGTAGGGAGGTCATACAGACACGTGGAGGTCACACACACTACTCAGCCTCATCAGGAGCATGCCCAGGTGTTGTAGGGAGGTCATACAGACACGTGGAGGCCACACACACTACTCAGCCCAATCAGGAGCATGTCCAGGTGTTGTAGGGAGGTCATACAGACACGTGGAGGTCACACACACTACTCAGCCTCATCAGGAGCATGTCCAGGTGTTGTAGGGAGGTCATACAGACACGTGGAGGTCACACACACTACTCAGCCTCATCAGGAGCGTGTCCAGGTGTTGTAGGGAGGTCATACAGGCCCGGTGAGGTCACACACACTACTCAGCCTCATCAGGAGCATGTCCAGGTGTTGTAAGGAGGTCATACAGACACGTGGAGGTCACACACACTACTCAGCCCCATCAGGAGCATGTCCAGGTGTTGTAGGGAGGTCATACAGACACGTGGAGGTCACACACACTACTCAGCCCTCATCAGGAGCGTGTCCAGGTGTTGTAGGGAGGTCATACAGACACGTGGAGGTCACACACACTACTCAGCCTCATCAGGAGCGTGTCCAGGTGTTGTAGGGAGGTCATACAGACACGTGGAGGTCACACACACTACTCAGCCTCATCAGGAGCGTGTCCAGGTGTTGTAGGGAGGTCATACAGACACGTGGAGGTCACACACACTACTCAGCCTCATCAGGAGCGTGTCCAGGTGTTGTAGGGAGGTCATACAGACACGTGGAGGTCACACACACTACTCAGCCTCATCAGGAGCGTGTCCAGGTGTTGTAGGGAGGTCATACAGACACGTGGAGGTCACACACACTACTCAGCCTCATCAGGAGCATGTCCAGGTGTTGTAGGGAGGTCATACAGACACGTGGAGGTCGCACACACTACTCAGCCTCATCAGGAGCATGTCCAGGTGTTGTAGGGAGGTCATACAGGCCCGGGGAGGCCGCACACACTACTCAGCCTCATCAGGAGCATGTCCAGGTGTTGTAGGGAGGTCATACAGGCCCGGTGAGGTCACACACACTACTCAGCCTCATCAGGAGCATGTCCAGGTGTTGTAGGGAGGTCATACAGGCCCGGGGAGGTCACACACACTACTCAGCCTCATCAGGAGCATGTCCAGGTGTTGTAGGGAGGTCATACAGGCCCCGGGGAGGCCGCACACACTACTCAGCCTCATCAGGAGCATGTCCAGGTGTTGTAGGGAGGTCATACAGACACGTGGAGGTCACACACACTACTCAGCCTCATCAGGAGCATGTCCAGGTGTTGTAGGGAGGTCATACAGACACGTGGAGGTCACACACACTACTCAGCCCCATCAGGAGCATGTCCAGGTGTTGTAGGGAGGTCATACAGACACGTGGAGGTCACACACACTACTCAGCCTCATCAGGAGCATGTCCAGGTGTTGTAGGGAGGTCATACAGACACGTGGAGGTCGCACACACTACTCAGCCTCATCAGGAGCATGTCCAGGTGTTGTAGGGAGGTCATACAGACACGTGGAGGCCACACACACTACTCAGCCTCATACTGACAGGTCTTATGGACATTACATCACAGTTGGATCAGCCTGTAGTGGGTTTTTCCACTTTAATTTATTTATTTATTTTTTATTTTTTTTTTGGGGGGGGGGGGGGCGGACTCCATATCCATCCAGGCCTCCATCCTACTAATATTATAAATGTGAAAGTATGTGTTTGGATGTTTGTTCAACAATCATTTGAGCCAAATCAACTGATTTGGCTCGAATTTTCCACAGACATAGTTCCTCGGCAGGATTGAACGTTAGGCTACTTTTCGTCACAATCGCAGACATACGTTTTTGCCAGGTTCCCCACAAATCCACAACTCACATCACCAGCTCTGCAATCCCACACACTTTTCAGCATAGAAAGCCACAAACACCCCATTGCCCTCTTGGGTCTAGCTCCTAATCCCAGGCAGGGGAGGAGGCTGGGGTGTGGGGGTGGGTGCAAAGGGGTCGGGGGAAGGGGGGTTGGAAAGGGGACACAATGACACCTAGACGGGCGAACGGATTTGGCTGAAATTGCGCACATACATAGCTTGGGTCCCGGATTGAACGATAGGCTACATGGAATTCCTGTACACCTCCGCAATTCACTCCCGTCACCAATGCTTTTCACTTTTGCATTCGCTATGTGGGCGGAGCTATCGGCCGGCGTCCACAATAACATGGCGGCTCTCAGAGGTCCAGAGCGTCCTGAACCAGCGCCCGTACTCTGGGGAAGCGAGAAGTGCGTACGCTGCCCCGCCTGTGTGGGCTTACCACAGGACCGCAGTGCTCTGCCATGGCCGGACAAGTGGGGCCCTCATAGGCACCCCTGTAATATCGGTGCACGGGGAGCCCGGGCTTTGGTGGGGGCCGTGGGCACAGGTTGGTGGGGGGAAAGGTGACACAGGGTCTGGGGGGGGGGGGGGGGGAGGGGGTCACTGGGTAGGTAAGACAGGGAAGGGGGCATGGGGTGGTGGAAAAAAGGGGCACTGAGTAGGTAACACGGGGGAAGGGGGCATGGGGTTGGGGGGGGGGGGAGACACGGGGCTAGGGGGGGAAAAAGGGGCACGGGGAAGGAGAAAGAAGCGAGCACATGAGGGAGTGGGTAGGAAAAAAGGGGGTTGGCGGGCGCCAGGGGGAGATGAGGAAAAGGAGCCGCTGTGGACACAAGGCAAAGGAAGAAGCCTGCGCGGTGCTACAGGTGGGTCGCGCAGGGGGTCAGGGTTCTGCGGACGAAGTCGCGGGTACTACTAGTTGGTTAATCAATGTGATTTCCATTGCTGATTTTCGGGTGATTTTGTTGCCATCACATTCAGCTTTGTACAGAACAAACAATGAGAAGATTTCATTCCTTCCGATCTCGGAGGTTATTGGAGGGGCCCTGTAGTTTTCTGAGCCGTGTATAAGGACCATGGGTCGGCCACCTTCGGCTCTCCAGCTGCTGTGAAACTACAACTCCCAGCATGCTCCATTCACTTCCATGGGAATTCCAACAGCAAAGCAAGTATTCATGCTGGGAGTTGTAGTTTTACAACGGCTGGAGTGCTGAAGGTTGCCTTACACCTGGGATACACTAATAGGTAGGCTATTCCACAGATTTACGGTCCTTTATAGTATAGACACAGCGCCTGGGGTAGGCTATTCCACAGATTTACGGTCCTTTATAGTATAGACACAGCGCCTGGGCTAGGCTATTCAGCAGATTCTGGGTCCTTATGGTGGAGAAGCATTGTCCACCCCGGTGTTTGAACCTTCCCCAGACTGAGGTAGCGCCCAATTGTCTTTTGGAGCCCAGAACTGAACTGCATAGACCAGATGGGGGCACACTGATGATTTCTAGTGATATTTTCCATACCCCTTATCCTACATGACACTATCCTGTCGGCAGCTGACTGACATTGTGCAGCTCCCCCTAGGACATTGTTCACATACAGGAGAGTGAGCAGCTGCCGGACCCCTGTCCTGGTCAGCAGTGACTGCACAGTATTGTGATCTAGACAGGATCTACCGGATCCCGGATACAGTAGAACTTTATTCATCCCTGACAGGCAGACATTGTCACCTCCCCTCCCCCGGGGCAGGTTTACTGCGGGCCCTGCAGGTACAGGGTGTGGCCTGTGCCAGGGCAGGAAAGTGTTAATGTACACGTGACCAGTATTCCCAGTCTAGTTGTGTGTATACTGGGTTTACAGTGGCCGCTCCTCCAGACCGGCCTACAAGGTAAATATGGCTGATAACCGCACAAAGGAGGGCAGAAGACGCCTGGCAACAGCCTGCAGAGGGCGGTGTGCTTCGTTACATAGCATCCAGCAGGGGGCAGTGGTCTCCTTACATGGCGACCAGCAGAGGACGGTGGCATTATTACGTGGCGACCAGCAGGGGGCGGTGGTCTCGTTACATGGCGACCAGCAGGGGGCAGTGGTCTCCTTACATGGCGACCAGCAGAGGACGGTGGCATTATTACGTGGCGACCAGCAGGGGGCAGTGGTCTCGTTACATGGCGACCAGCAGGGGGCAGTGGTCTCCTTACATGGCGACCAGCAGAGGACGGTGGCATTATTACGTGGCGACCAGCAGGGGGCAGTGGTCTCGTTACATGGCGACCGTGGTCTCGTTACATGGCGACCGTGGTCTCGTTACATGGCGACCAGCAGAGACGGTGGCATTATTACGTGGCGACCAGCAGAGGGCGGTGGTCTCCTTACATGGCGACCAGCAGAGGACGGTGGCATTATTACGTGGCGACCAGCAGGGGGCAGTGGTTGGACGTTACAGGCTAACCCTAGTCCTGCCATAGAATAGGTGGTGACAGCTATGACTCCACCCCTTTATGTGCTGGCATCTTATTGGTCAGAAGTAGCTCCACCCCTCTGTGTCCAGACCAGCCAGGTGTCAGTGATGTCCCACAGCAATGCGACTAGCAGACTCCTCCCCCTCAATGGTTGAGTTTCTCCACAGTAACCAATTACAGCACAGCTTTTCACTCTCCCACACCAAGCCTATAACATGATAGCAGCGCTCTGATTGGTTACTGAACCACCTGTTCACTGTCATCCATTGTAGAACCTGCACCCGAACCCACCGGGAGGCTGTTGGGAGTTGTAGTCCTAGAGGCGGAGCCAGCGACAGACTGGACTGGTGGAGTTGTATGACATGCAGTGATTCCTGTGGACAGCAGTGTACACTGCAGCTCCATGTGCAGTCACTGACCAGGACTGATCCAGACTAAGAAACGCCATTTCCCTTCGCAACCGCCGCACAACTCCCTGAGGAGCAGAACACGAGAAGACGCTGCGAGCGGCCACGATGCTTGACCACTGCCATATCCTGACCCTGCTCCCTTGTAATAACGGTGTACCATCCTAAAGCAGCCCCTCCCCCCCACCCCCCCACCCTGACCCTGCAGCAGCCCCTCCCCCATCCTGACCCTGCAGCAGCCCTATTACACCCATACACTAACCTGCAAACCCCACCCCCATATCACACCTGTACACAACCCTGCAGCAGTATCTGACACTGCAGCAGCCCCCTACCCCACCCTGAGCCAGTACTTACCTCAAGCCATCCTCTGCAGCACTACAGCAGCCCCCGCCCCAGTGTACTCCACTAAGTTACAGCAGCCCCCTGACCGCTCCTCTACATGGCCGGGCTTAGGAGCACTGAACTGGCCAAAGAGTTAAAGACTCACAAAAGCAGCAAAGAGGAGTCTGTAGGTTATACGTGCAGAGCACTGACGGAGCCCCCCCCCCCCCCCCCCCCCCCCCCCCCCCATCATCTGCACAGCCCCGACTAATCCATCCAGATACAAGAACTGACACTAAAAACCACATCACCGGCCCTGGGCTACAAGGCCCTGACAGGAAGTGTTGTCATGAGGTTAAGCCCCGCTGGACATGACACCCACACCCTGGGGTTGCTCCCTCCTGGACACAGTAGCCCGCACCGAGGACCCCGGGGTCACCCCCTCCTGGACACAGTAGCCCACACCGAGGACCCTGGGGTCTCCCCCTCCTGGACACAGTAGCCCACACCGAGGACCCCTGGGGTCTCCCCCTCCTGGACACAGTAGCCCGCACTGAGGACCCCTGGGGTTACCCCCTCCTGGACACAGCAGCCCACACCGAGGACCCCTGGGGTTACCCCCTCCTGGACACAGCAGCCCACACCGAGGACCCTGGGGTTACCCCCTCCTGGACACAGCAGCCCACACCGAGGACCCCGGGGTTACCCCCTCCTGGACACAGCAGCCCACACCGAGGACCCCGGGGTTACCCCCTCCTGGACACAGCAGCCCACACCGAGGACCCCTGGGGTTACCCCCTCCTGGACACAGCAGCCCACACCGAGGACCCCGGGGTCACCCCCTGCCAGACATGACAGCCCACACAAGATATGGCATTTTTTTTTTTTATTTTATTCTTAAATCAGATATAAATTTTGTTTTCTTTCCTGAAAAAAAAAAAAATCGTTCATTGTGATGACCGGGGACGAAAACAAGTGATAAAAAAAACTCAAAAAAAGGCAGAATGAAGGGTGGGCAAGGGCAAGACAAGAAATCATTGGGTTGGTCCGATGTTGGCAGCTGGATCAGTAGTCACGAGGGCGGCTTCACATGCCTAGATCACACAGGTACCTGGCCATGCGGTACGCTATTGGGTTGATGGTTCCTCCATGGACGCCCTCCTTACCCACCAATATGACGTAAACTGTGAGAGAGAAGGGTACATGTGAGACTAGACAACCACACTGCCCCCTATAGGTCATACTGAGACCACCCCACCACCCATACCATTAGACCCCCTACAGTTACACATTATAGATGCCAGGACCCCCACGGATAAGACATTTATACCAGCACATTCTCAGTCCACCGGACCTCAAGACATCATTCAGGAGGAACAGGAAACTGAGACCCCCCCCCCCCCCCACACACACACACACACACACACACACACACAAGTTACTATATAATACCACCAACACCCCACAAGTTACTATACTGAGACCACCAGACAAGACCAAACCTCTTACAAGATGACTGGCCCTCTACAGCAGGGGGCAACAGAGAGCCAGGACCATGAGCCAGCAGAGCCCTATAGGCGACACATGGCCACCAGGGAACCTCTACCAGGCTGCACAAGAGATGGACCATTAGTGGCCCTTCTAGAGGATACACAACACATGGAGACCCCAACCACTGGCTACTACAGGCTACACATGGGGCAATAAGGTGACCTGCCAGGCTGCACCAGAAGACATGGACCCCTGCAGCGTCTCATAGGTTAATGACAGATCAGCAGCGCCCCCTTCTTACCACAATTTCTTTGGCAATGACTACGTTAAATGTCGGCCCATTTGCACATTTTGTTCTCAAATCCATGGTGTGGCTTTCCTCAAAGTCGTCCCTGAGCAGACTGCACTTCACCGAGCCGAGCGTCAGGCCATTGATACGGAAGCAGGTACGATCGGGTGAAGCAAGAGCTGCGATCTCCTCCGTCTGTAGGGGAAGTAAGGGAGAACGGGATTAGTGCATTCACCACATCTCCTACAATGCTGTGCAGCAGAGGCTTGTCATGTGACCACATCTGTATGTGCTGGGAGTTACTGTGCAGAGGACTGGAAATGCCACATACCATGCAGTACAGCAAGGGGCCCCCCCCCCCGGACACCAAGAAAAGGCCCCCCAACACGCGGACACCAAGAAAAGGCCCCCCAACACAGCAGACACCAAGAAGAGGGGAGCCCCAGGCTTGAGCACAGATCACACCTGACAGCCGTACGGGCCTGCCCTGTCAGGTCTCAGGAATGCAGACTATGCGGACGCCCCCTGGATCCCTAGAAGACAACCCCAGAGGCACCGCCATCACCTGCCTGCTAGTCATAGCAGATGAGTGCCAGCAGGAGGGGGCGCTGAGTCACAGCAGACACTGACTCATCTCTGCCAGATGCCAGGCTCAGCGTGGCACACAATGCCCAGGAGACGCCACAAGCTTTCCACATGACATCAAGGCCTGGAGTCTACGACCATCCCCGGCATCATCTGAGGCTGCCCCTATAAGAGGCCCAGGAATGTGGATGACGTCAGCACAAGGTGAACCCCCAGTCTCTGCATTAACACTTTGTATGCCTGGCAGGAAGAAGCAGAAGACTTCCTGCCAGGCGAGCCGCCCGCACTTCCCCTCACCGCTTCCTATTACTGGGCTCTTATCCTTTTATAGGCAAAGAAGTCACAAGCTGCAGCACCGAGGAAAACTCCAGCTGTACAGGAGCGCCGCCCCAAAACACCCCGCGTGTGCCCACCAGCCATGAGGAGGGGGAAGTGCAGCAGCCCCATCACTGCACCAGGGGTTAATCTCACCCTCGGGTCACAAGGAAGTGAAGGCAGCAGATCAGCAACAGTGCAAAGAGCCAGTGTATGGGGAATAGCAGGCAAACACCCCAAATACAAAGCAATGCGGTGACCCCAAAAATACAGCACAGATCAGCAACAGTGCAAAGAGCCCTGCTACATCAGTGCACGGGGAATAGCAGGCAGACACCCCAAATACAGGAGAGGACACCCCCAATATACTGCAGACCACAAAGCAATGCAGTGACCCAAAAAACAGCAGAGATTAGCAACAGTAGGGGAACATGGTGGCTCAGTGGTTAGCACTGCAGACTTGCAGTGCTGGAGTCCTAGGTTCAAATCCCAACAGATCAGCAACAGTGCAAAGACAGCTCTGCTACATCATTTTATGGGAAATAGAAGGCAAACACCCCAAATACACAAAGGAATACAGTGACCCCAAAAACACAGCAGAGATCAGCAACAATGCAAAGACAGCTCTGCTACATCAGTGTATGGGGAATAGCAGGCAGACACCCCAAATATAAGGCAGAGAAACAACACCCCAAAGCAATGCAGTGACCCCTAAATAGCACCAAGGCCCAGGGGAGGCGACCCCAGAGAGTGCAGACAAGAACCACCGCCACTAAGTAATAAGGAGACCCCAAATACTGCAGAAGTGGTGACCCCAAAACAGCACCAGGGTAATAGTGACCCCATAAATACTACCCAGCCCCCAATCACAGAGCCCCAGATGGAGGGTAATAGAGAGCCCAGCCCGCGGTAACAGTGACCCCACCACAGGAGGAGCCTCACAGCCCTGCAGCGGCCACACAACCCCCGCACAGGCCCCGCCACTCACCGTCATCTTGGACAGGAAACCGCCGGGCTCGGAGGCCCAGATGGAGGGGGGGTTGCTGCCGCAGATACAGGCGTCCTTGACTTCGGGGGTCATCAGACTGGTGATATATTCCTGCCAAGACATGGTGGGCGGCTGTCGGGTGTTCTCGGGTGTTGGCGGGTGTAGCTGCCTCGTGCGGCTGTGGCTGGTGCGCGCGCAGGGTCTAGTGCAGCCAGCCCCGCCCCTTTATATATGGCGCGATGCCGGGCCTTGCTAACGTCACAGCAGTGGGCGTAAAGTACGCAGGCGCAGATGAGGGGAACAGACCGAGCTGCGGTCAGAGGCCCCATGCGCGGGCTGCGGGGCAGGGCGCGGCCGCCTCAATAGAGCGCATGCGCTAACTCTGCGGTGACGTAGGGCGGATGTCCCATGAACCAGTGCGCAAGCGCCAAGACTAGGGGCCGATCACGGAGCAAACGGCGGAATAATAATGCGCATGCGCGAAATCGATGAGTTGGCCTCGCGTAGGAGGCCCCCACGTGATCTGCGAGCTCTAGAAAGTACTACGAGGCGGACTGCCCCCTGTCGGTCAGTGACTGATGTGCTGGTGTGCGATGGAGCTGGCAGTATTAATACAAGGAGGCGTGGCCTGTACATGAAGCAGCAGCAGCACACATACAGAAGTCCTATGTGAGTCTCCCTGTCAGAGCCATCCCTCAGGGCCAGGTCACACGGCGTACAATGGCGTGTATAGTGGCGTGTCATCTCAATGGTACACATGTAAGATTACACTCCATAATACACGCCATTTTACTCCGTGTCACCTGGCCCTTACACGGACTGAACGCGCGCTCATGTGGGCACAACACGCGTGTAAAAAATATCATTGAAGTCAATGGGAGTCTTATCTTTACACGTGTATTGTGCCAAAATGAGCGCGCGTTTACTGACTGGAGCCTCAGAGCGGTGTGTTACATGGGACTGCTTAATATGTAAGATGGGTTACTAGGAGCAACAAGGGCGGCCATTATACTACAGGAGCACCGAGGGCGGCCATTATACTACAGGAGCACCGAGGGCAGCCATTATACTACAGGAGCACCGAGGGCGGCCATTATACTATAGGAGCACCGAGGGCAGCCATTATACTACAGGAGCAACAAGGGCGGCCATTATACTGCAGGAGCACCGAGGGCGGCCATTATACTACAGGAGCACCGAGGGCAGCCATTATACTACAGGAGCACCGAGGGCGGCCATTATACTATAGGAGCACCGAGGGCAGCCATTATACTACAGGAGCAACAAGGGCAGCCATTATACTGCAGGAGCACCGAGGGTGGCCATTATACTGCAGGAGCAACAGGGGCGGCCATTATACTACAGGAGCACCGAGGGAGGCCATTATACTGCAGGAGCAACAGGGGCGGCCATTATACTACAGGAGCACCGAGGGCGGCCATTATACTATAGGAGCAACAAGGGCGGCCATTATACTATAGGAGCAACAAGGGCGGCCATTATACTATAGGAGCAACGAGTGCAACCATTATACTACAGGAGCACCGAGGGCAGCCATTATACTACAGGAGCACCGAGGGCAGCCATTGTACTATAGGAGCACCGAGGGCAGCCATTATACTACAGGAGCAACAAGGGCAGCCATTATACTACAGGAGCACCGAGGGCGGCCATTATACTACAGGAGCACCGAGGGCGGCCATTATACTACAGGAGCACCGAGGGCGGCCATTATACTACAGGAGCACCAAGGGCAGCCATTATACTATAGGAGCACCGAGGGCAGCCATTATACTACAGGAGCAACAAGGGCGGCCATTATACTACAGGAGCACCGAGGGCGGCCATTATACTGCAGGAGCAACAGGGGCGGCCATTATACTACAGGAGCACCGAGGGCGGCCATTATACTGCAGGAGCAACAGGGGCGGCCATTATACTACAGGAGCACCGAGGGCGGCCATTATACTATAGGAGCAACAAGGGCGGCCATTATACTATAGGAGCAACAAGGGCGGCCATTATACTATAGGAGCAACGAGTGCAACCATTATACTACAGGAGCACCGAGGGCAGCCATTATACTACAGGAGCACCGAGGGCAGCCATTGTACTATAGGAGCACCGAGGGCAGCCATTATACTACAGGAGCAACAAGGGCAGCCATTATACTACAGGAGCACCGAGGGCGGCCATTATACTGCAGGAGCAACAGGGGCGGCCATTATACTACAGGAGCACCGAGGGCGGCCATTATACTATAGGAGCAACAAGGGCAGCCATTATACAATAGGAGCAACAAGGGCGGCCATTATACTATAGGAGCAACGAGTGCAACCATTATACTACAGGAGCACCGAGGGCGGCCATTATACTACAGGAGCACCGAGGGCGGCCATTATACTGCAGGAGCACCGAGGGCGGCCATTATACTGCAGGAGCACCGAGGGCAGCCATTATACTGCAGGAGCACCGAGGGCGGCCATTATACTGCAGGAGCAACAGGGGCGGCCATTATACTACAGGAGCACCGAGGGCGGCCATTATACTGCAGGAGCAACAGGGGCGGCCATTATACTACAGGAACACTAAGGGCTGCCATTATACTATAGGAGCAAGAAGGGCGGCCATTATACTATAGGAGCAACGAGTGCAACCATTATACTACAGGAGCACCGAGGGCGGCCATTATACTACAGGAGCACCGAGGGCGGCCATTATACTGCAGGAGCACCGAGGGCGGCCATTATACTGCAGGAGCACCGAGGGCAGCCATTATACTGCAGGAGCACCGAGGGCGGCCATTATACTGCAGGAGCACCGAGGGCAGCCATTATTCTGCAGGAGCACCGAGGGCGGCCATTATACTGCAGGAGCAACAGGGGCGGCCATTATACTACAGGAGCACTGAGGGCTGCCATTATACTATAGGAGCAACAAGGGCGGCCATTATACTACAGGAGCAACAAGGGCGGCCATTATACTACAGGAGCACCGAGGGCAGCCATTATACTACAGGAGCACCGAGGGCGGCCATTATACTACAGGAGCACCGAGGGCAGCCATTATACTATAGGAGCACCGAGGGCAGCCATTATACTACAGGAGCAACAAGGGCGGCCATTATACTACAGGAGCACCGAGGGCGGCCATTATACTGCAGGAGCAACAGGGGAGGCCATTATACAACAGGAGCACCGAGGGCGGCCATTATACTATAGGAGCAACAAGGGCGGCCATTATACTATAGGAGCAACAAGGGCGGCCGTTATACTATAGGAGCAACGAGTGCAACCATTATACTACAGGAGCACCGAGGGCAGCCATTATACTACAGGAGCACCGAGGACAGCCATTGTACTGCAGGAGCACCGATGGCGGCCATTATACTGCAGGAGCACCGAGGGCAGCCATTATACTGCAGGAGCACCGAGGGCGGCCATTATACTGCAGGAGCAACAGGGGCGGCCATTATACTACAGGAGCACCGAGGGCGGCCATTATACTATAGGAGCACCGAGGGCAGCCATTATACTACAGGAGCAACAAGGGCGGCCATTATACTACAGGAGCACCGAGGGCGGCCATTATACTGCAGGAGCAACAGGGGCGGCCATTATACTACAGGAGCACCGAGGGCGGCCATTATACTATAGGAGCAACAAGGGCGGCCATTATACTATAGAAGCAACAAGGGCGGCCATTATACTATAGGAGCAACGAGTGCAACCATTATACTACAGGAGCACCGAGGGCAGCCATTATACTACAGGAGCACCGAGGGCAGCCATTGTACTACAGGAGCAACAAGGGCGGCCATTATACTACAGGAGCACCGAGGGCGGCCATTATACTGCAGGAGCAACAGGGGCGGCCATTATACTACAGGAGCACCGAGGGCGGCCATTATACTATAGGAGCAACAAGGGCGGCCATTATACTATAGG
Source organism: Leptodactylus fuscus (assembly GCF_031893055.1). Lineage (NCBI taxonomy): Eukaryota > Metazoa > Chordata > Amphibia > Anura > Leptodactylidae > Leptodactylus > Leptodactylus fuscus. The sequence goes on along the minus strand of NC_134269.1, from coordinate 56,952 downwards.
AGCAACAAGGGCGGCCATTATACTATAGGAGCAACGAGTGCAACCATTATACTACAGGAGCACCGAGGGCGGCCATTATACTACAGGAGCACCGAGGGCGGCCATTATACTGCAGGAGCACCGAGGGCGGCCATTATACTGCAGGAGCACCGAGGGCAGCCATTATACTGCAGGAGCACCGAGGGCGGCCATTATACTGCAGGAGCAACAGGGGCAGCCATTATACTACAGGAGCACCGAGGGCGGCCATTATACTGCAGGAGCAACAGGGGCGGCCATTATACTACAGGAGCACTGAGGGCTGCCATTATACTATAGGAGCAACAAGGGCGGCCATTATACTATAGGAGCAACAAGGGCGGCCATTATACTGCAGGAGCACCAAGGACGCCCATTATACTGCAGGAGCAACAAGGGCGGCCATTATACTACAGGAGCACTGAGGGCTGCCATTATACTATAGGAGCAACAAGGGCGGCCATTATACTATAGGAGCAACAAGGGCGGCCATTATACTGCAGGAGCACCAAGGGCGCCCATTATACTGCAGGAGCACCGAGGGCGGCCATTATACTATAGGAGCAACAAGGGCGGCCATTATACTATAGGAGCAACAAGGGCGGCCATTATACTATAGGAGCAACGAGTGCAACCATTATACTACAGGAGCACCGAGGGCGGCCATTATACTACAGGACAACCGAGGGCGGCCATTATACTGCAGGAGCACCGAGGGCGGCCATTATACTGCAGAAACACCGAGGGCGGCCATTATACTGCAGGAGCACCGAGGGCGGCCATTATACTGCAGGAGCACCGAGGGCGGCCATTATACTGCAGGAGCACCGAGGATGGCCATTATACTGCAGGAGCAACAGGGGCGGCCATTATACTACAGGAGCACCGAGGGCGGCCATTATACTACAGGAGCAACAGGGGCGGCCATTATACTACAGGAGCACTGAGGGCTGCTATTATACTATAGGAGCAAAAAGGGCGGCCATTATACTGCAGGAGCACCAAGGGCGCCCATTATACTGCAGGAGCAACAAGGGCGGCCATTATACTGCAGGAGCACCGAGGGCGGCCATTATACTATAGGAGCAACAAGGGCGGCCATTATACTATAGGAGCAACGAGTGCAACCATTATACTACAGGAGCACCGAGGGCGGCCATTATACTACAGGAGCACCGAGGACGGCCATTATACTGCAGGAGCACCGAGGGCGGCCATTATACTGCAGAAACACCGAGGGCGGCCATTATACTGCAGGAGCAACAGGGGCGGCCATTATACTACAGGAGCACCGAGGGCGGCCATTATACTGCAGGAGCAACAGGGGCGGCCATTATACTACAGGAGCACTGAGGGCTGCCATTATACTATAGGAGCAACAAGGGCGGCCATTATACTGCAGGAGCACCGAGGGCGGCCATTATAGTGCAGGAGCACCGAGGGCAGCCATTATACTGCAGAAACACCGAGGGCGGCCATTATACTGCAGGAGCACCCAGGGCGGCAATTATACTGCAGGAGCACTGATGGCGGCCATTATACTACAGGAGCACCGAGGGCGGCCATTATACTATTGGAGCACTGAGGGCGCCCATTATACTATAGATGCACCGAAGGCGGCCCCTCCGCACAGTATTATGTCCCATAGTGACCCCTGCACACAGTATTATCCCCCATAGTGGCCCCTGCACACAGTATTATGTCCCATAGTGGCCCCTGCACACAGTATTATGTCCCATAGTGGCCCCTGCACACAGTATTATGTCCCATAGTGACCCCTGCACACAGTATTATGTCCCATAGTGGCCCCTGCACACAGTATTATGTCCCATAGTGGCCCCTGCACACAGTATTATCCCCCATAGTGGCCCCTGCACACAGTATTATGTCCCATAGTGGCCCCTGCACACAGTATTATGTCCCATAGTGGCCCCTGCACACAGTATTATGTCCCATAGTGGCCCCTGCACACAGTATTATGTCCCATAGTGGCCCCTGCACACAGTATTATGTCCCATAGTGGCCCCTGCACACAGTATTATCCCCCATAGTGGCCCCTGCACACAGTATTATCCCCCATAGTGACCCCTGCACACAGTATTATCCTCCATAGTGACCCCTGCACACAGTATTATGTCCCATAGTGGCCCCTGCACACAGTATTATGTCCCATAGTGGCCCCTGCACACAGTATTATGTCCCATAGTGGCCCCTGCACACAGTATTATCCCCCATAGTGGCCCCTGCACACAGTATTATACCCCAAAGTGACCCCTGCACACAGTATTATGTCCCATAGTGGCCCCTGCACACAGTATTATGTTCCATAGTGACCCCTGCACACAGTATTATGTCCCATAGTGACCCCTGCACACAGTATTATGTCCCATAGTGGCCCCTGCACACAGTATTATGTCTCTTAGTGGCCACTGCACACAGTATTATCCCCATAGTGGCCCCTGCACACAGTATTATCCCCCATAGTGGCTCCTGCACACAGTATTATGTCCCATAGTGGCCCCTGCACACAGTATTATCCTCCATAGTGGCCCCTGCACACAGTATTATCCCCCATAGTGACCCCTGCACACAGTATTATACCCCAAAGTGACCCCTGCACACAGTATTATCCCCCATAGTGGCTCCTGCACACAGTATTATGTCCCATAGTGGCCCCTGCACACAGTATTATCCTCCATAGTGGCCCCTGCACACAGTATTATCCCCCATAGTGACCCCTGCACACAGTATTATGTCCCATAGTGGCCCCTGCACACAGTATTATACCCCAAAGTGACCCCTGCACACAGTATTATCCCCCATAGTGGCTCCTGCACACAGTATTATGTCCCATAGTGGCCCCTGCACACAGTATTATCCCCCATAGTGGCTCCTGCACACAGTATTATGTCCCATAGTGGCCCCTGCACACAGTATTATGTCCCATAGTGGCCCCTGCACACAGTATTATGTCTCTTAGTGGCCACTGCACACAGTATTATCCCCATAGTGGCCCCTGCACACAGTATTATCCCCCATAGTGGCCCCTGCACACAGTATTATGTCCCATAGTGGCCCCTGCACACAGTATTATCCCCCATAGTGGCCCCTGCACACAGTATTATACCCCAAAGTGACCCCTGCACACAGTATTATGTCCCATAGTGGCCCCTGCACACAGTATTATGTCCCATAGTGGCCCCTGCACACAGTATTATGTCCCATAGTGGCCCCTGCACACAGTATTATGTCCCATAGTGACCCCTGCACACAGTATTATGTCCCATAGTGGCCCCTGCACACAGTATTATGTCCCATAGTGGCCCCTGCACACAGTATTATGTCCCATAGTGACCCCAGCACACAGTATTATCCCCCATAGTGGCCCCTGCACACAGTATTATGTCCCATAGTGGCCCCTGCACACAGTATTATGTCCCATAGTGACCCCTGCACACAGTATTATGTCTCATAGTGACCCCTGCACACAGTATTATCCCCCATTGTGACCCCTGCACACAGTATTATGTCCCATAGTGGCCCCTGCACACAGTATTATGTCCCATAGTGGCCCCTGCACACAGTATTATGTCCCATAGTGACCCCTTCACACAGTATTATCCCCCATAGTGGCCCCTGCACACAGTATTATGTCTCATAGTGGCCCCTGCACACAGTATTATCCCCCATAGTGACCCCTGCACACAGTATTATCCCCCATAGTGGCCTCTGCACACAGTATTATGTCCCATAGTGGCCCCTGCACGCAGTATTATGTCCCATAGTGGCCCCTGCACACAGTATTATCCCCCATAGTGGCCCCTGCACACAGTATTATACCCCATAGTGGTCCCTGCACACAGTATTATACCCCAAAGTGACCCCTGCACAGTATTATCCCCCATAGTGGCCCCTGCACACAGTATTATGTCCCATAGTGGCCCCTGCACACAGTATTATGTCTCTTAGTGGCCACTGCACACAGTATTATCCCCATAGTGGCCCCTGCACACAGTATTATGTCCCATAGTGGCCCCTGCACACAGTATTATGTCCCATAGTGGCCCCTGCACACAGTATTATGTCCCATAGTGGCCCCTGCACACAGTATTAACCCCCATAGTGGCCCCTGCACACAGTATTATCCCCCATAGTGGCCCCTGCACACAGAATTATACCCCATAGTGGCCCCTGCACACAGTATTATCCACCATAGTGGCCCCTGCACACAGTATTATGTCCCATAGTGGCCCCTGCACACAGTATTATCCCCCATAGTGGCCCCTGCACACAGTATTATGTCCCATAGTGGCCCCTGCACACAGTATTATGTCCCATAGTGGCCCCTGCACACAGTATTATGTCCCATAGTGGCCCCTCCGCACAGTATTATCCCCCATAGTGGCCCCTGCATACAGTATGTTGTCCCATAGTGGCCCCTGCACACAGTATTATGTCCCATAGTGGCCCCTGCACACAGTATTATGTCCCATAGTGGCCCCTGCACACAGTATTATGTCCCATAGTGGCCCCTGCACACAGTATTATGTCCCATAGTGGCCCCTGCACACAGTATTATGTCCCATAGTGGGCCCTCCGCACAGTATTATCCCCCATAGTGGCCCCTGCACACAGTATTATCCCCCATAGTAGTCCCTGCGCACAGTATTATCCCCCATAGTGGCCCCTGCACACAGTATTATGTCCCATAGTGGCCCCTCCGCACAGTATTATCCCCCATAGTGGCCCCTGCATACAGTATGTTGTCCCATAGTGGCCCCTGCACACAGTATTATGTCCCATAGTGACCCCTGCACACAGTATTATGTCCCATAGTGGCCCCTGCACACAGTATTATGTCCCATAGTGGCCCCTGCACACAGTATTATCCCCCATAGTGGCCCCTGCACACAGTATTATCCCCCATAGTGGCCCCTGCACACAGTATTATGTCCCATAGTGGCCCCTGCACACAGTATTATCCCCCATAGTGGCCCCTGCACACAGTATTATCCCCCATAGTGGCCCCTGCACACAGTATTATCCCCCATAGTGGCCCCTGCACACAGTATTATGTCCCATAGTGGCCCCTGCACACAGTATTATGTCCCATAGTGGCCCTTGCACACAGTATTATGTCCCATAGTGGCCCCTGCACACAGTATTATCCCCCATAGTGACCCCTGCACACAGTATTATGTCCCATAGTGGCCCCTGCACACAGCATTATGTCCCATAATGGCCCCTGCACACAGTATTATGTCCCATAGTGGCCCCTGCACACAGTATTATCCCCCATAGTGGCCCCTGCACTCAGTATTATGTCCCATAGTGGCCCCTGCACACAGTATTATGTCCCATAGTGGCCTCTGCACACAGTATTATGTCCCATAGTGGCCCCTGCACACAGTATTATGTCCCATAGTGGTCCCTGCACACAGTATCATGTCCCATAGTGGCCCCTGCACACAGTATTATCCCCCATAGTGGCCCCTGCACTCAGTATTATGTCCCATAGTGGCCCCTGCACACAGTATTATGTCCCATAGTGGCCCCTGCACACAGTATTATGTCCCATAGTGGCCCCTGCACACAGTATTATGTCCCATAGTGGCCCCTGCACACAGTATTATGTCCCATAGTGGCCCCTGCACACAGTATTATGTCCCATAGTGGTCCCTGCACACAGTATTATCCCCCATAGTGGCCTCTGCACACAGTATTATGTCCCATAGTGGCCCCTGCACACAGTATTATCCCCCATAGTGGCCCCTGCACACAGTATTATGTCCCATAGTGGCCCTTGCACACAGTATTATCCCCCATAGTGGCCCCTGCACACAGTATCATGTCCCATAGTAGTCCCTGCACAAAGTATTATGTACCATAGTGGCCCCTGCACACAGTATTATCCCCCATAGTGGCCCCTGCACACAGTATTATGTCCCATAGTGGCCCCTGCACACAGTATTATGTCCCATAGTGACCCCTGCACACAGTATTATGTCCCATAGTGGCCCCTGCACACAGTATTATGTACCATAGTGGCCCCTGCACACAGTATTATGTCTCATAGTGGCCCCTGCACACAGTATTATCCCCCATAGTGACCCCTGCACACAGTATTATCCCCCATAGTGGCCCCTGCACACAGTATTATCCCCCATAGTGGCCCCTGCACACAGTATTATGTCCCATAGTGGCCCCTGCACACAGTATTATGTCCCATAGTGGCCCCTGCACACAGTATTATGTCCCATAGTGACCCCTGCACACAGTATTATCCCCCATAGTGGCCCCTGCACACAGTATTATGTCTCATAGTGGCCCCTGCACACAGTATTATCCCCCATAGTGACCCCTGCACACAGTATTATCCCCCATAGTGGCCTCTGCACACAGTATTATGTCCCATAGTGGCCCCTGCACACAGTATTATGTCCCATAGTGGCCCCTGCACACAGTATTATCCCCCATAGTGGCCCCTGCACACAGTATTATCCCCCATAGTGGCCCCTGCACACAGTATTATACCCTATAGTGGTCCCTGCACACAGTATTATACCCCAAAGTGACCCCTGCACACAGTATTATCCCCCATAGTGGCCCCTGCACACAGTATTATGTCCCATAGTGGTCCCTGCACACAGTATTATGTCTCTTAGTGGCCACTGCACACAGTATTATCCCCCATAGTGGCCCCTGCACACAGTATTATGTCCCATAGTGGCCCCTGCACACAATATTATCCCCCATAGTGGCCCCTGCACACAGTATTATGTCCCATAGTGGCCCCTGCACACAGTATTATGTCCCATAGTGGCCCCTGCACACAGTATTTTGTCCTATAGTGGCCCCTGCACATAGTATTATCCCCCATAGTGGCCCCTGCACACAGTATTATGTCCCATAGTGGCCCCTGCACACAGTATTATGTCCCATAGTGGCCCCTGCACACAGTATTATGTCCCATAGTGGCCCCTGCACACAGTATTATGTCCCATAGTGACCCCTGCACACAGTATTATGTCCCATAGTGACCCCTGCACTTAGTATTATCCCCCATAGTGGTCCCTGCACACAGTATTATCCCCCATAGTGACCCCTGCACACAGTATTATGTCCCATAGTGGCCCCTGCACACAGTATTATGTCCCATAGTGGCCCCTGCACACAGTATTATCCCCCATAGTGGCCCCTGCACACAGTATTATCCCCCATAGTGGCCCCTGCACACAGTATTATGTCCCATAGTGGCCCCTGCACACAGTATTATGTCCCATAGTGGCCCCTGCACACAGTATTATCCCCCATAGTGGCCCATGCACACAGTATTATGTCCCATAGTGGCCCCTGCACACAGTATTATCCCCCATAGTGGCCCCTGCACACAGTATTATCCCCCATAGTGGCCCCTGCACACAGTATTATCCCCCATAGTGGCCCCTGCACACAGTATTATGTCCCATAGTGGCCCCTGCACACAGTATTATGTCCCATAGTGGCCCCTGCACACAGTATTATGTCCCATAGTGGCCCCTGTACACAGTATTATCCCCCATAGTGGCCCCTGCACTCAGTATTATGTCCCATAGTGGCCCCTGCACACAGTATTATGTCCCATAGTGGCCCCTGCACACAGTATTATCCCCATAGTGGCCCCTGCACACAGTATTATGTCCCATAGTGGCCCCTGCACACAGTATTATGTCCCATAGTGGTCCCTGCACACAGTATTATGTCCCATAGTGGCCCCTGCACACAGTATTATGTCCCATAGTGGTCCCTGCACACAGTATTATGTCCCATAGTGACCCCTGCACACAGTATTATCCCCATAGTGGTCCTTGCACACAGTATTATCCCCCATAGTGGCCCCTGCACACAGTATTATCCCCCATAGTGGCCCCTGCACACAGTATTATGTTCCATAGTGGCCCCTGCACACAGTATTATCCCCCATAGTGGCCCCTGCACACAGTATTATCCCCCATAGTGGCCCCTGCACACAGTATTATGTCCCATAGTGGCCCCTGCACACAGTATTATGTCCCATAGTGGCCTCTGCACACAGTATTATCCCCCATAGTGGCCCATGCACACAGTATTATGTCCCATAGTGGCCCCTGCACACAGTATTATGTCCCATAGTGGCCCCTGCACACAGTATTATCCCCCATAGTGGCCCCTGCACACAGTATTATCCCCCATAGTGGCCCCTGCACACAGTATTATGTCCCATAGTGGCCCCTGCACACAGTATTATGTCCCATAGTGGCCCCTGCACACAGTATTATCCCCCATAGAGGCCCCTGCACACAGTATTATGTCCCATAGTGGCCCCTGCACACAGTATTATCCCCCATAGTGGCCCCTGCACACAGTATTATCCCCCATAGTGGCCCCTGCACACAGTATTATGTCCCATAGTGGCCCCTGCACACAGTATTATGTCCCATAGTGGCCCCTGCACACAGTATTATGTCCCATAGTGGCTCCTGCACACAGTATTATGTCCCATAGTGGCCCCTGCACACAGTATTATGTCCCATAGTGGCTCCTGCACACAGTATTATGTCCCATAGTGGCCCCTGCACACAGTATTATGTCACATAGTGGCCCCTGCACTCAGTATTATGTCCCATAGTGGCCCCTGCACACAGTATTATGTCACATAGTGGCCCCTGCACACAGTATCATGTCCCATAGTGGTCCCTGCACACAGTATTATGTCCCATAGTGGCCCCTGCACACAGTATTATGTACCATATTGGCCTCTGCACACAGTATTATGTCCCATAGTGGTCCCTGCACACAGTATTATCCCCCATAGTGGCCTCTGCACACAGTATTATGTCCCATAGTGGCCCCTGCACACATTATTATGTCCCATAGTGGCCCCTGCACACAGTATTATGTCCCATAGTGGCCCCTGCACACAGTATTATGTCCCATAGTGGCCCCTGCACACAGTATTATGTCCCATAGTGGCCCCTGCACACAGTATTATGTCCCATAGTGGCCTCTGCACACAGTATTATCCCTCATAGTGGCCCCTGCACTCAGTATTATGTCCCATAGTGGTCCCTGCACACAGTATTATGTCTCATAGTGGCCCCTGCACTCAGTATTATGTCCCATAGTGACCCCTGCACACAGTATTATCCCCCATAGTGGCCCCTGCACTCAGTATTATGTCCCATAGTGGCCCCTGCACACAGTATTATCCCCCATAGTGGCCCCTGCACACAGTATCATGTCCCATAGTGGTCCCTGCACAAAGTATTATGTCCCATAGTGGTCCCTGCACACAGTATTATGTCCCATAGTGGCCCCTGCACACAGTATTATGTCCCATAGTGGCCCCTGCACACAGTATTATGTCCCATAGTGGTCCCTGCACACAGTATTATGTCCCATAGTGGCCCCTGCACACAGTATTATGTCCCATAGTGACCCCTGCACACAGTATTATGTCCCATAGTGGCCCCTGCACTCAGTATTATGTCCCATTGTGGCCCCTGCACACAGTATTATGCCCCATAGTGGCCCCTGCACACAGTATTATGTCCCATAGTGGCCCCTGCACACAGTATTATGTCCCATAGTGGCCCCTGCACACAGTATTATGTCCCATAGTGGTCCCTGCACACAGTATTATGTCCCATAGTGGCCCCTGCACACAGTATTATGTCCCATAGTGGCCCCTGCACACAGTATTATGTCCCATAGTGGCCCCTGCACACAGTATTATGTCCCATAGTGGCCCCCGCACACAGTATTATGTCCCATAGTGGCCCCTGCACACAGTATTATGTCCCATAGTGGTCCCTGCACACAGTATTATGTCTCATAGTGGCCCCTGCACACAGTATTATCCCCCATAGTGGCCCCTGCACACAGTATTATGCCCCATAGTGTCCCCTGCACACAGTATTATGTCCCATAGTGGCCCCTGCACACAGTATTATGTCCCATAGTGACCCCTGCACACAGTATTATGTCCCATAGTGGCCCCTGCACACAGTATTATGTCCCATTGTGGCCCCTGCACACAGTATTATGTCCCATAGTGGCCCCTGCACAGAGTAAAATGCCATATAAGGACTCTCCACACAGGATAATGACAGGCTGACACTTGGGGTTCCTATTAGCCTTCTGTATTATCCTGGTAGGTAATGTGCTGTACCTAAGCTGTGCTGTATCCGATGAGTACAGTCATACTCGCTGCTGACACTTCTGTATTTGTGATTTCCTTCCCCTCGGCTTATACAGTAAGAGCCTTATAAGGAGAGCGGAGCCCGAGCCCCGGAAATTGCGGCTTCTCCTCACCCAGAAATACGGCGGCGGTATTTATAACACGGCGAAGTCACAGAGAACATATATATACCCCCCCCCACTGACCTCTCTGTATACTATAGCACTGACCTCTCTGTATACTATAGCACTGACCTCTCTGTATACTATAGCACTGATCTCTCTGTATACTATAGTACTGCCCTCTCTGTATACTATAGCGCTGATCTCTCTGTATAGAGTCCTGTGTGTAATATCCTGTATATAACGCTGTTCCGCTATGGTGCGGTGTAGACATGTATGAGAGACCGGGAGTTTGTGGGGAGGGGGTCGCTGGTTACAATACACACACTGCATTACTCCACCGCCTGTCATTTCCTGCTCCTCTCTATACAGGTCATGGTGTAATGAGCAGGAAATGTGTCATATATACAGTGGTTGGGGGAGGGGCAGGGCACTGGGGGTCTCTACACAGACAGGTAACAGGGTCCACAGATTATATAGGGCTGACATTCCGGACATGATTGTCCAGTCCTGTATACACAATGCCTGGAATGTAAGGAATGACACCTGAGGAGCCCACCCTGCCCCCAGCCCTCTGTGTAATATCACACATGTAATACAGACCCCGCCATGTAATATCACACATGTAATACAGACCCCGCCATGTAATATCACACATGTAATACAGACCTCCCCATGTCATATCACACATGTAATACAGACCTCCCCATGTCATATCACACATGTAATACAGACCTCCCCATATAATATCACACATGTAATACAGACCTCCCCATGTAATATCACACATGTAATACAGACCTCCCCATATAATATCACACATGTAATACAGACCTCCCCATATAATATCACACATGTAATACAGACCTCCCCATGTCATATCACACATGTAATACAGACCTCCCCATGTAATATCACACATGTAATACAGACCTCCCCATGTAATATCACACATGTAATCCAGACCTCCCCATATAATATCACACATGAAATACAGACCTCCCCATATAATATCACACATGTAATACAGACCTCCCCATATAATATCACACATGTAATACAGACCTCCCCATGTAATATCACACATGTAATACAGACCTCCTCATGTAATATCACACATGTAATTCAGACCTCCCCATGTAATATCACACATGTAATACAGAACTCCCCATGAAATATAAAACATGTAATACAGACCTCCCCATGTAATATCACATATGTAATACAGACCTACCCATGTAATATCACACATGTAATACATACCTCCCCATATAATATCACACACGTAATACAGACCTCCCCATGTAATATAACTCATGTAATACAGACCTCCCCATGTAATATCACACATGTAATACAGACCTCACCATATAATATCACACATGTAATACAGACCTTCCCATTTAATATCACACATGTAATGCAGACCTCCCCATATAATATCACACATGTAATACAGACCTCCCCATTTAATATCACACATGTAATGCAGACCTCCCCATATACTATCACACATATAATGCAGACCTCTCCATATTATATCACACATGTAATGCAGTCCTCCCCATATAATATCACACATGTAATATACACCTCCCTGTATAATATCACACATGTAATGAAGACCTCCCCATATACTATCACACATATAATGCAGACCTCTCCATATTATATCACACATGTAATGCAGTCCTATCCATATAATATCACACATGTAATGAAGACCTCCCCATATAATCTCACACATGTAATATACACCTCAACATATAATATCACACATCTAATACAGACTTCCCCATATAATATCACACATGTAATGAAGACCTCGCCATATAATATCACATATGTAATACAGACCTCCCCATGTAATATCACACATGTAATACAGTCCTCTCCATATAATATCACACATGTAATCAAGACCTTCCCATATAATCTCACACATGTAATATACACCTCAACATATAATATCACACATCTAATACAGACTTCCCCATATAATATCACACATGTAATGAAGACCTCGCCATATAATATCACATATGTAATGCAGACCTCCCCATGTAATATCACACATGTAATACAGTCCTCTCCATATAATATCACACATGTAATGAAGACCTCCCCATATAATCTCACACATGTAATATACACCTCAACATATAATATCACACATCTAATACAGACTTCCCCATATAATATCACACATGTAATGAAGACCTCGCCATATAATATCACATATGTAATGCAGACGTCCCCATATAATATGACACGTGTAATAGAGACCTCCCCATATAATATCACACGTGTAATAGAGACCTCCCCATATAATATCACACATGTAATGCAGACCTCTCCATGTAATATCACACATGTAGTACAGACTCCCCGTATAATATTACACATGTAATACAGACCTCCCCATATAATATCACACATGTAATACAGACCTCCCCATGTAATTTCACACATGTAATGCAGACCTCCCCATGTAATATCACGCATGTAATACAGACCTCCCCATATAATATCACACATGTAATGCAGACCTCCCCATGTAATATCACACATGTAATACAGTCCTCTCCATATAATATCACACATGTCTGTATTATATGTGTGATAGTATGTAGGAATGTCTGTATTACATATGATATTATGTGGGGATGGTTACATTACATGTGATATGTGGAGATGTCTGTATTACATGTGATATGTGGGGATGTCTGTATTACACGTGATATGTGGGGATGTCTGTATTACATGTGATATGTGGGGATGTCTGTATTACATGTGTTATGTGGGGATGTCTGTATTACATGTGATATGTGGGGATGTCTGTATTACATGTGATATGTGGGGATGTCTGTATTACATGTGATATGTGGGGATGTCTGTATTACATGTGATATGTGGGGATGTCTGTATTACATGTGATATGTGGGGATGTCTGTATTACATATGATATGTGGGGATGTCTGTATTACATGTGATATGTGGGGATGTCTGTATTACATGTGATATGTGGGGATGTCTGTATTACATATGATATGTGAGGATGTCTGTATTACATGTGATATGTGGGGATGTCTGTATTACATGTGATATGTGGGGATGTCTGTATTACATGTGATATGTGGGGATGTCTGTATTACATGTGATATGTGGGGATGTCTGTATTACATGTGATATGTGGGGATGTCTGTATTACATGTGATATGTGGGGATGTCTGTATTACATATGATATGTGGGGATGTCTGTATTACATGTGATATGTGGGGATGTCTGTATTACATGTGATATGTGGGGATGTCTGTATTACATGTGATATGTGGGGATGTCTGTATTACATGTGATATGTGGGGATGTCTGTATTACATGTGATATGTGGGGATGTCTGTATTACATGTGATATGTGGGGATGTCTGTATTACATATGATATGTGGGGATGTCTGTATTACATATGATATGTGGGGATGTCTGTATTACATATGATATGTGGGGATGTCTGTATTACATGTGATATGTGGGGATGTCTGTATTACATGTGATATGTGGGGATGTCTGTATTACATGTGATATGTGGGGATGTCTGTATTACATGTGATATGTGGGGATGTCTGTATTACATGTGATATGTGGGGATGTCTGTATTACATATGATATGTGGGGATGTCTGTATTACATATGATATGTGGGGATGTCTGTATTACATGTGATATGTGGGGATGTCTGTATTACATGTGTTATGTGGGGATGTCTGTATTACATGTGATATGTGGGGATGTCTGTATTACATGTGTTATGTGGGGATGTCTGTATTATATGTGATATTATGTGGACATGTCTGTTTATTGCTCGGCCAAGTAGTCTCTTATGAATTCCAGAAAAGAGGGGCTCCGAGGTCACGGAGAGTGGTGGAGCAGGAGGTCCTAGTCGCCCTATCCTGGGTAGAAATGGGGTCCAGTGCAGCAGGGGGAGGAGGCCCAGTCCCAAATATCCTCAGAGGCAGTGCAGAGTTCCTCCTTATCTCCCCTGTACCAGGTCTGTTCCATGGGATGCGGTGGCCGAGCGATGGTGTGGCCCTCGGGTCAGTCACAAGATGATGCCTGAAGCTTGAGGAGCAATCCCACAGCTCTGCTCCTGGCAGGATCTCCTTCACATGGCGGCTTCCTGCTCTCTGTCCTGGACCTCTGGTCCCCGCCTGCTCCGGACACTGTCACCTACAGGTCAGCGCTGACATTTCTCGCTGGCTACTTGAGGGGACCCTCTGGCTTGTTTGTGACGCCAAAATATGCAACGACCCAGGGCTTAGCAGAATGGAAATGGTGCAGGTGTAGAGGACCCAAGATGGCGGCCTCTCGTGTATACACGCTTGGCCCTTTAAAAATTAGGACAGGAGTGGCTAAGACTAAGCTCCTCCCACCTGGAGCCAGGAGCAGAGCGAGAACCCCAAAACTTACACCTCTAGTAGGTCATTGGCTCCTCCTTGTTGGGGTCTCTTTAGTTTTTGGAGACCTGTGTCGGCACAGATGTATATAGGGTACACTCCGCCCTCCTGTGGCCACCATGACCCATCACACCAATGTCCGGCCTGTATTATATATATCTAGGGGGCACTGGCCGAGTGTGCACAGGGAGGAGCCATCCTGATCAGTGGGACCTCCCATGTACGGTACGGAACAACCAAGATGGTGGCACATGGTGATAAACAGAGCGTCCTACTCATATAATGGCTGTCACTGTATTACCCTGCAGGGGGCGGGGCAGGCTCCTAGCTCCTCCTCTCTATCATCCTGCAAGGGGTGGAGCATGCTCATAGCTCCTCTGTATCACCCTGCAGGGGGTGGGGCAGGCTCATAGCTCCTCCTCTGGATCACCCTGCAGAGGGCGGGGCAGGCTCATAGCTCCTCCTCCGTATCACCCTGCAGGGGGCGGGACAGACTCCTGGCTCCTCCTCCGTATCACCCTGTAGGGGGCAGGTCAGGCTCCTAGCTCCTCCTCTGTATCACCCTGCAGGGGGTGGGGCAGGCTCCTAGCTCCTCCTCTGTATCACCCTGCAGGGGGCAGGGCAGGCTCATAGCTCCTCCTCTGTATCACCCTGCAGGGTGTGGGGCAGGCTCATAGCTCCTCCTCTCTGTATCACCCTGCAGGGGGTGGGGCAGGCTCCTAGCTCCTCCTCTGTATCACCCTGCAGGGGGCAGGGCAGGCTCATAGCTCCTCCTCTGTATCACCCTGTAGGGGGCAGGGCAGGCTCATAGCTCCTCCTCTCTGTATCACCCTGCAGAGGGCGGGGCAGGCTCATAGCTCCTCCTCCGTATCACCCTGTAGGGGGCAGGTCAGGCTCCTAGCTCCTCCTCTGTATCACCCTGCAGGGAGTGGGGCAGACTCCTGGCTCCTCCTCCGTATCACCCTGTAGGGGGCAGGTCAGGCTCCTAGCTCCTCCTCTGTATCACCCTGCAGGGGGTGGGGCAGGCTCCTAGCTCCTCCTCTGTATCACCCTGCAGGGGGCAGGGCAGGCTCATAGCTCCTCCTCTGTATCACCCTGCAGGGTGTGGGGCAGGCTCATAGCTCCTCCTCTCTGTATCACCCTGTAGGGGGCGGGTCAGGCTTGTAGCTCCTCCTCTGTATCATCCTGCAGGGGGCAGGGAAGGCTCATAGCTCCTCCCATCTGTATCACCCTGTAGGGGGTGGGGTAGGCTCCTAGCTCCTCCTCCTCTGTATCACCCTGCAGGGGGCGGGGCAGACCCCTGGCTCCTCCTTTGCAGTATGCTGTTCTATAGTGAGGCGCTCGGGCGTGCCCAGTAGTGCTCAGAACAGAGTCTTACTGCACATGCCCGGGATGTGAGACTGGATGGAGGCATAAACGGAGCACAAGCCACGGAGGGGGCGTGACAGAGGTCTGACACAGGCGGGGCTCGCGGAGTCTCATTAGCATATCAGGTTTATCAATATTTAAGAATAATGGGGGGGTCTTTGGAACAACTGGGGGCAGCGCCTGAGTCAGACATATTAATAACAAAACGCGTCGTGTCAATGAAAGAGAAGCAGCGCAGGTCACAGGTCAGAGGTCAGAGGGCGAGAAGGGAGAAGTGGCTGAAGAAAGAGGAAGAAAGGCGGGGGAGGGGAAAGGAAATGGGGGGGGGGGTGAGAAGGAGATAAGATCACCCGCACCCCACACCTGCCCCGCCCCCGCCACTAACCCAAACCTGACACAATGTCTACCCTAATATCCTGCAGACTATTACACCTCTCTGCAGAACATCGCTCCTCTACCCCCTGATACATACTGATATATCCTGCAGACTATTACACCTCTCACCTCTCTGCAGAACATCGCTCCTCTCCCTCCTGATATAGTGATATATCCTGCAGACTATTACATCACTGACCTCTCTGCAGAACATCGCTCCTCTACCTCCTGATACATACTGATATATCCTGCAGACTATTACACCTCTCACCTCTCTGCAGAACATTGCTCCTCTCCCTCCTGATATAGTGATATATCCTGCAGACTATTACACCACAGACCTCTCTACAGAACATCGCTCCTCTACCTCATGATACATACTGATATATTCTGCAGACTATTACACCACTGACCTCTCTGCAGAACATCGCTCCTCTACCCCCTGATATAGTGACATATCCTGCAGACTATTACACCACTGACCTCTCTGCAGAACATTGCTCCTCTACCTCCTGATATAGTGACATATCCTGCAGACTATTACCCCTCTCTACAGAGCTGCAGCTTTTCTTGTGACAAAGTATCAGAAATGATGAAAACAGTGAAAGTGAGAGAAGAAAGAGCGAAGTCATCGCGGTAACGCCTGACTCTACAGACCGGAGCGTCCGCAACACCCCGACAGATCCCGGGACTAGAGAAAGCTGCTGCACCTTATACACAGGGGGGTTATAGATGACCTGTGTATACTGAGCCCGGACTCCCAGCCTCATACCAGAGTGTAAGGAGTCCTCCCCCCCGCAGACTACTGCCGTCTTCTCAGCAGTGCAGTGGCTCCCCCTGTTGTTCACCTCTGTATTACAGGGACAATGCTCCAGACTTCCTAGCGCGTTGCGGCTCTCCTCCCAGGAACAGTCCCTTCCTGAAGATCTTCTACACTTATATAGAGTGTCCCATGGAAGAAGACGTCTAGAACCCGATCGGGGCCGGAGCAGCAGCAACAGGATCAACTCAACAACTTTGTGAAGAGGTTTCCTCGGCAGAGTCCTGATCGCCCCCATTCCCAGACCCCACCGGGTTACGTAAGCCGCAAGATGGCGGTGCGCGAAGATCCTTCACTTGTCCTCCTGTCTCCCAGTCCAGGAGATAAGGCTGAGACCGTCCCCTACAGCAGACCCTGCGGAGGAGCCCTCTCTGGACACTACAGGGCTGACCATATACAACCCCCCACGTCTCCTCGTGCGGTCAGTCACCGCCTTCCTGACTATCTTCAGTCTGTTCCCCCATAACATCCACCCTGTAGACCCGAGAGGTCCTGCTCAGACGTCCGCACGGTAAGATAAGTCCTGATCTGGATCTCTTGGCTCCTCTGCTGATGGGAGTCTTTCCTCGGGCACCCCAATGAGGCCTGGTCTGATCAGCGTCCCATAGCGCCCCCCAATGGGGACAGAAAGATTCTGGCAAAGGTTTCTTCTAGTTGTCTGGTGAGGTTTGTGCCCCGGATCCTCTCGGTGGCTCCGCGCTGTGTCCGGGCGGCCATAGAGCTTTGTAGGGTGGGACCCTGGAAGGGGGATCTGCTGCCCTGGGATTGGGCACTACAAGGGGGGAGTTGTTGGGTCGGCTCAAGACCTTGTACGCAGGGGCGGACGGTTTCCCACCGGTGGCCGCTCTTTTGGGGCTGGTGTTCACATTCAGAGAACCTGAAGAAGAGAGACTGCTGCCGAGACGGCGTGTACATAAGACCTGACTATCCGAGACCTACAGCTGCCCCATGGCCTGAGGTGAGCCCAATATGGACGCCCACAAGCCTCACTAGCTCTGCTGTCATGGCCCAATCCTGGAGATTCCTGACACCATCCAGGTCCTAGCCACAGACCCCCGGCCAACTTGTAAGAAGGCCCGAGATAAACCATAAATAGGGACCTCCTGCCCCAATAAGATGGGGACCATAAATGTTAATAAGGAGAAGCTTGTGTCCCTTCCTGAGGACGTTGAGGATCAGACCCCCCATTACTAATTCAGTATCGTGTCATCATGCCAGCGGAGAATTGGGAAGGACCGACACCCCGCTCTACAGCTCACCTGCAAGACGCTGATGAGAGGCCCTCAAGTCTGGTAGTCAGGTCTCCTACCAAGGCGGCCGAGGAGTATCAAAGATTTCTAATCAGCCTCGGTGGCTGCCACTATCCTGGATGACCACGTTAGACCTTGTTCCTTCCACCCACCTATTAGGGCTACCTCAACGTGAGAGAAGAACTTGCATCTCTCCATTATTTAGGTTTGTCGTTCTGTCCTTATCTTGAGGTGGTGTCTCCTCCTTCTGTGTCTCCTCGCCCAAGTCAGACTCTCAGCAGCAACAAAACAAGTCTCCAGGGTAAGACATGGATTCAACCTGAGGTTCACCGAGCTCCCCGCTCCTTCAATGGTCCTCAAGACACTTACACTTAGAAGATGTCTTGGTTTTGACGTTCCTCCTTGGTTCCTCTAACCCTTCACAGTTACAAGTATAAGATAAGATAATCCTGTAATAGTGGCCCAGTGCAGATACTCAGTGTGTACAGCGGCCTAGTAATACAGATACAGGATAATACACAGGAATATATTACAGGAGAGACTGAGGAGAGAAGATATACGAGGAGGCCAGAGCAGCTAAGGAGGAGAAGAAGGAAGACTTCATAATCATTAGTTCTCTGTGCGGAGTCTGCGCTTGGTCTGATGTAGATTATACAGCCTGGTCGCGGTTGGAAGGAAGGACCTGCGATAGCTCCTTCTCACACTTGGGGTGAAGCAGACGGTCACTTACACTGCGCCAAGTCCCATCAGGGTCCCATACATGGGGTGGGATTTGTTCTCCCGCATGGAGGTCACCACAGACAGTCTCCTTCTGTCACCCACCACCTGTACTGGGTCCAGGGGGCCCCCAGGACAGAGCCGGCCCTTCTGATCAGCCTGTCAAGTCTATTTCTGTCCCTGGTTGATAAACAGCGCCCCCAGCAGGCCACACCGAAAAAGATGGCTGAGGCAAGCACAGAGTTGAAGAAGGCCCTAAGAAGTGTCCCCTGGACTGCGAAGGCCCTAAGAAGTGGCCCCTGGACCCCTGGCCCTAAGAAGTGGCCCCTGGACCCCCGGCCCTCAGCCTCCTGAGCAGGTAGAGTCTGCTGTGGCCCTTTCTGTGCAGCGCCCCCAGGTGACCAGCCCAGTCTAGTTTATTATTGAGGATCACGCCCAGGTACTTATAGGTCCTGACTATCTCAATACATGTTCCTTGGATCTCCACCGGGGTCGGAGCGCTCCTCCGTTTCCCAAAGTCCACCACCATCTCCTTGGTCTTCCCAGCATTAATCCTGAGCTGGTTCTGCTGGCACCATTCAACAAAATCCCGGTTTAAGTCTCTGTACTCGCTGTCGCCCCCGTCTGTGGTGAGGCCTACTATAGCAGAGACATCGGAGGACTTCTGTAAGTAACAGCTTGAGGAGTTGTGCCTAAAGTCAGCCGTGTACAGTGTGAAGAGGAATGGGGCAAGAACTGTACCTTGTGGTGGCCCCGTACTACAGATCACAGTGTCAGACACACAGTCCCGGGCTCTCACATACTGAGGGCGGGGTGTCAGGTAGTCTAGGATCCAGTAGGACAGATGATGGTCCCTCCACCAAGGTTCAGCTTCTCCCTCAGTAGTCCTGGCTGATGGTGGTAAAAGCTCCGGAGAAGTCACAGGACATTATTCTCACAGTGTTCCCGGGTTTCTCCAGGTGAGAGAGAGCTCTATGAAGAAGGTGGATGATGGCGGCATCTACCCCAATGCCCGGCCAATAGGCAAACTGGAGGGGGTCCAGAGCGGAGCTCACTAGGGGGCGCAAGTGTGTCAGGACCAGTCTCTCTAGGACCTTCATCAGGTGGGATGTCAGTGCTACAGGTCGGTAGTCATTGTAGCCCATTGGGTTGGGGGTCTCTGGTAACACAAGATGTTCTCCACAGTTGAGGTCCCACTCCGAGCTTTAGTCTCATATTGTACATGCGTAATAACACCGCCAATAATAATAATAACACCGCCTATCTTCAGCTATGGAGGCAACTTGTTGACTTGAAGCCGCCCTAAACCTTATCTTGAACGTCTAGACCCCTATGCAGACGCGCCATCACATCTCCGTATCTTCTCAGGTATGTCCTTACATGAAAGAGACTTGTGGCACATTTGCAGCCTCGTCGCCATCTTGACACCGTTCCACCTCCAGGCCTTTTACTCAAACAAAGCCGAGGTCAGAAGGTGGAGAGCCATAAAGCTAAGTGTGAGAGTCTTCTCATGGAGCTCCACTGCACATCACTATCCCTCCGGCAAGCACAGGCCACCATTGTAGGAGGTCCCCGGCCCAGCTGTTGCCAGGTTGTCTCTGACTTCCTTTGTGATGGATCAATCTTCTACATTCCTTGTTCTCGTCCTCGGAGCTTCCAGATGGTTTTGTGACTTGTCGCCCCCTGAGACTGGAGCCGGGGAGGACATGACATCTGCTCCAGCCACAACACTATGGAGCCATCACCTACAAGACCACCATTATAGTCACCACCATCCATGCCTGACCCAGAAGCCACCAGGGCCCTCGAGGCCTCCTCATACACATGGCAGGACCAGAAAACCTCATCCTTAGGGACAGGGCCATCTCCAAAGGACAAGTGAGGCGCCCCCTGCAGGCCAGTCTACTCCATCTATGTAGAGTCAGCCCCATCCTGACATGTACCCTCCACCCTCCTCCTTCTCCATGATGTTCTTCAGCAGGTCTCACACCATGAACCCCAGCCTGACCCGTCTGTGGCCGACACCTTCTTAGCCCAGTGATTTGTTCTCTGTCCCCATCATGGCCGCCGGCGCCGCCGTCTGCTCCTCCCGCTCCTCAGAAGTGCTGGAGCTTCTTGGTCTGTAGGACGTCAGACGTAAGTGGCTGATCTTCTGGCCAAGACTTCTCCACCAACTCGGCAGTCACCTGACACACAGGCTGAGGGACCCTCCAGTTGTCACAACCACCTACATCACCCCCTAGAGGCAGAGATGTGAATTACACATGGCACTATGATGGTGGATCACAGAAGACGCAATATATGATGAGAGGCCAAATATCACACCCATCAGTCATGTGACATCCTCTGAGCGCTCTGATTGGCTGCAATGTCATCAACTGAATTAGGAGGAACGTTAAAGTTGATTCAAACTGAAAGTGAACCTGATGAAGGCGCCGCCAACGCTTCCTGGTGAAGAACCGCAAACCTACGTGTAACACGCCATCAGTATGACGGCTCAAACCGGAGAGAAGCGCAATAACGACTGACAACCGGCCGGAATATATCACATGGAAAGGTTGTCACTACTGTATGTAGTCATATACCGGATATAACACTGACACCTGGTGGTCACTGCAGTACATTACATCTATAGCGCTATATATAATATTATACTACAGATAACACTGACACCTGGTGGTCACTGCTCTACATTACATCTATAGCTCTATATAATATTATACTACAGATAACACTGACACCTGGTGGTCACTGCACTACATTACATCTATAGCTCTATATAATATTATACTACAGATAACACTGACACCTGGTGGTCACTGCACTACATTACATCTATAGCCCTATATATAATATTATACTACAGATAACACTGACACCTGGTGGTCACTGCACTACATTACATCTATAGCTCTATATAATATTATACTACAGATAACACTGACACCTGGTGGTCACTGCTCTACATTACATCTATAGCCCTATATAATATTATACTACAGATAACACAGACACCTGGTGGTCACTGCACTACATTACATCTATAGCTCTATATAATATTATACTACAGATAACACTGACACCTGGTGGTCACTGCACTACATTACATCTATAGTCCTATATATAATATTATACTACAGATAACACTGACACCTGGTGGTCACTGCACTACATTACATCTATAGCTCTATATAATATTATACTACAGATAACACTGACACCTGGTGGTCACTGCACTACATTACATCTATAGCTCTATATAATATTATACTACAGATAACACTGACACCTGGTGGTCACTGCACTACATTACATCTATAGCCCTATATAATATTATACTACAGATAACACTGACACCTGGTGGTCACTGCACTACATTACATCTATAGCCCTATATATAATATTATACTACAGATAACACTGACACCTGGTGGTCACTGCACTACATTACATCTATAGCTCTATATAATATTATACTACAGATAACACTGACACCTGGTGGTCACTGCACTACATTACATCTATAGCTCTATATAATATTATACTACAGATAACACTGACACCTGGTGGTCACTGCACTACATTACATCTATAGCTCTATATATAATATTATACTACAGATAACACTGACACCTGGTGGTCACTGCAGTACATTACATCTATAGCCCTATATAATATTATACTACAGATAACACTGACACCTGGTGGTCACTGCACTACATTACATCTATAGCTCTATATAATATTATACTACAGATAACACTGACACCTGGTGGTCACTGCACTACATTACATCTATAGTCCAATATAATATTATACTACAGATAACACTGACACCTGGTGGTCACTGCAGTACATTACATCTATAGCCCTATATAATATTATACTGCAGATAACACTGACACCTGGTGGTCACTGCACTACATTACATCTATAGCTCTATATAATATTATACTACAGATAACACTGACACCTGGTGGTCACTGCACTACATTACATCTATAGCTCCATATAATATTATACTACAGATAACACTGACACCTGGTGGTCACTGCACTACATTACATCTATAGCTCTATATAATATTATACTACAGATAACACTGACACCTGGTGGTCACTGCACTACATTACATCTATAGCTCTATATAATATTATACTACAGATAACACTGACACCTGGTGGTCACTGCAGTACATTACATCTATAGCTCTATATAATATTATACTACAGATAACACTGACACCTGGTGGTCACTGCACTACATTACATCTATAGTCCAATATAATATTATACTACAGATAACACTGACACCTGGTGGTCACTGCAGTACATTACATCTATAGTCCAATATAATATTATACTACAGATAACACTGACACCTGGTGGTCACTGCACTACATTACATCTATAGCCCTATATATAATATTATACTACAGATAACACTGACACCTGGTGGTCACTGCACTACATTACATCTATAGCCCTATATAGAATATTATACTACAGATAACACTGACACCTGGTGGTCACTGCTCTACATTACATCTACAGCCCTATATAATATTATACTACAGATAACACTGACACCTGGTGGTCACTGCACTACATTACATCTATAGCCCTAAATAATATTATACTACAGATAACACTGACACCTGGTGGTCACTGCTCTACATTACATCTATAGCCCTATATAATATTATACTGCAGATAACACTGACACCTGGTGGTCACTGCACTACATTACATCCACAGCCCTATATAATATTATACTACAGATAACACTGACACCTGGTGGTCACTGCAGTACATTACATCTATAGCTCTATATAATATTATACTACAGATAACACTGACACCTGGTGGTCACTGCACTACATTACATCTATAGCTCTATATAATAATATACTACAGATAACACTGACACCTGGTGGTCACTGCAGTACATTACATCTATAGCCCTATATATAATATTATACTACAGATAACACTGACACCTGGTGGTCACTGCAGTACATTACATCTATAGCTCTATATAATATTATACTACAGATAACACTGACACCTGGTGGTCACTGCACTACATTACATCTATAGCCCTATATATAATATTATACTACAGATAACACTGACACCTGGTGGTCACTGCACTACATTACATCTATAGCCCTATATATACTATTATACTACAGATAACACTGACACCTGGTGGTCACTGCACTACATTACATCTATAGCTCTATATAATATTATACTACAGATAACACTGACACCTGGTGGTCACTGCACTACATTACATCTATAGCTCTATATAATATTATACTACAGATAACACTGACACCTGGTGGTCACTGCAGTACATTACATCTATAGCCCTATATAATATTATACTACAGATAACACTGACACCTGGTGGTCACTGCACTACATTACATCTATAGCTCTATATAATATTATACTACAGATAACACTGACACCTGGTGGTCACTGCACTACATTACATCTATAGCTCCATATAATATTATACTACAGATAACACTGACACCTGGTGGTCACTGCACTACATTACATCTATAGCTCTATATAATATTATACTACAGATAACACTGACACCTGGTGGTCACTGCACTACATTACATCTATAGCTCTATATAATATTATACTACAGATAACACTGACACCTGGTGGTCACTGCAGTACATTACATCTATAGCTCTATATAATATTATACTACAGATAACACTGACACCTGGTGGTCACTGCACTACATTACATCTATAGTCCAATATAATATTATACTACAGATAACACTGACACCTGGTGGTCACTGCACTACATTACATCTATAGCCCTATATATAATATTATACTACAGATAACACTGACACCTGGTGGTCACTGCACTACATTACATCTATAGCCCTATATATAATATTATACTACAGATAACACTGACACCTGGTGGTCACTGCTCTACATTACATCTACAGCCCTATATAATATTATACTACAGATAACACTGACACCTGGTGGTCACTGCACTACATTACATCTATAGCCCTAAATAATATTATACTACAGATAACACTGACACCTGGTGGTCACTGCACTACATTACATCTATAGCTCTATATAATATTATACTACAGATAACACTGACACCTGGTGGTCACTGCACTACATTACATCTATAGCTCTATATAATAATATACTACAGATAACACTGACACCTGGTGGTCACTGCAGTACATTACATCTATAGCCCTATATATAATATTATACTACAGATAACACTGACACCTGGTGGTCACTGCACTACATTACATCTATAGCCCTATATAATATTATACTACAGATAACACTGACACCTGGTGGTCACTGCACTACATTACATCTATAGCTCTATATAATATTATACTACAGATAACACTGACACCTGGTGGTCACTGCAGTACATTACATCTATAGCTCTATATAATATTATACTACAGATAACACTGACACCTGGTGGTCACTGCACTACATTACATCTATAGCCCTATATATAATATTATACTACAGATAACACTGACACCTGGTGGTCACTGCACTACATTACATCTATAGCCCTATATATAATATTATACTACAGATAACACTGACACCTGGTGGTCACTGCTCTACATTACATCTACAGCCCTATATAATATTATACTACAGATAACACTGACACCTGGTGGTCACTGCACTACATTACATCTATAGCCCTAAATAATATTATACTACAGATAACACTGACACCTGGTGGTCACTGCACTACATTACATCTATAGCTCTATATAATATTATACTACAGATAACACTGACACCTGGTGGTCACTGCACTACATTACATCTATAGCTCTATATAATAATATACTACAGATAACACTGACACCTGGTGGTCACTGCAGTACATTACATCTATAGCCCTATATATAATATTATACTACAGATAACACTGACACCTGGTGGTCACTGCACTACATTACATCTATAGCCCTATATAATATTATACTACAGATAACACTGACACCTGGTGGTCACTGCAGTACATTACATCTATAGCTCTATATAATATTATACTACAGATAACACTGACACCTGGTGGTCACTGCAGTACATTACATCTATAGCTCTATATAATATTATACTACAGATAACACTGACACCTGGTGGTCACTGCACTACATTACATCTATAGCTCTATATAATATTATACTACAGATAACACTGACACCTGGTGGTCACTGCACTACATTACATCTATAGTCCAATATAATATTATACTACAGATAACACTGACACCTGGTGGTCACTGCAGTACATTACATCTATAGCTCTATATAATATTATACTACAGATAACACTGACACCTGGTGGTCACTGCACTACATTACATCTATAGTCCAATATAATATTATACTACAGATAACACTGACACCTGGTGGTCACTGCTCTACATTACATCTATAGCCCTATATAATATTATACTACAGATAACACTGACACCTGGTGGTCACTGCAGTACATTACATCTATAGCTCTATATAATATTATACTACAGATAACACTGACACCTGGTGGTCACTGCACTACATTACATCTATAGCTCCATATAATATTATACTACAGATAACACTGACACCTGGTGGTCACTGCACTACATTACATCTATAGCTCCATATAATATTATACTACAGATAACACTGACACCTGGTGGTCACTGCACTACATTACATCTATAGCTCTATATAATATTATACTACAGATAACACTGACACCTGGTGGTCACTGCTCTACATTACATCTATAGCCCTATTATAATATTATACTACAGATAACACTGACACCTGGTGGTCACTGCACTACATTACATCTATAGCTCCATATAATATTATACTACAGATAACACTGACACCTGGTGGTCACTGCACTACATTACATCTATAGTCCAATATAATATTATACTACAGATAACACTGACACCTGGTGGTCACTGCACTACATTACATCTATAGCTCTATATAATATTATACTACAGATAACACTGACACCTGGTGGTCACTGCACTACATTACATCTATAGCTCTATATAATATTATACTACAGATAACACTGACACCTGGTGGTCACTGCTCTACATTACATCTATAGCTCTATATAATATTATACTACAGATAACACTGACACCTGGTGGTCACTGCACTACATTACATCTACAGCCCTATATATAATATTATACTACAGATAACACTGACACCTGGTGGTCACTGCTCTACATTACATCTATAGCTCTATATAATATTATACTACAGATAACACTGACACCTGGTGGTCACTGCACTACATTACATCTACAGCCCTATATATAATATTATACTACAGATAACACTGACACCTGGTGGTCACTGCACTACAATACATCTATAGCTCTATATAATATTATACTACAGATAACACTGACACCTGGTGGTCACTGCTCTACATTACATCTATAGCCCTATATACAATATTATACTACAGATAACACTGACACCTGGTGGTCACTGCAGTACATTACATCTATAGCTCTATATAATATTATACTACAGATAACACTGACACCTGGTGGTCACTGCACTACATTACATCTATAGCTCTATATAATATTATACTACAGATAACACTGACACCTGGTGGTCACTGCACTACATTACATCCACAGCCCTATATAATATTATACTACAGATAACACTGACACCTGGTGGTCACTGCACTACATTACATCTATAGCCCTATATAATATTATACTACAGATAACACTGACACCTGGTGGTCACTGCACTACATTACATCTATGGCGCTATATAATATTATACTACAGATAACACTGACACCTGGTGGTCACTGCTCTACATTACATCTATAGCTCTATATAATATTATACTACAGATAACACTGACACCTGGTGGTCACTGCACTACATTACATCTATAGCTCTATATAATATTATACTACAGATAACACTAACACCTGGTGGTCACTGCACTACATTACATCTATAGCCCTATATATAATATTATACTACAGATAACACTGAAACCTGGTGGTCACTGCACTACATTACATCTATAGCCCTATATATAATATTATACTACAGATAACACTGACACCTGGTGGTCACTGCACTACATTACATCTATAGCCTTATATAATATTATACTGCAGATAACACTGACACCTGGTGGTCACTGCACTACATTACATCTATAGCCCTATATAATATTATACTACAGATAACACTGACACCTGGTGGTCACTGCACTACATTACATCTATAGCCCTATATAATATTATACTACAGATAACACTGACACCTGGTGGTCACTGCACTACATTACATCTATAGCTCTATATAATATTATACTACAGATAACACTGACACCTGGTTGTCACTGCAGTACATTACATCTATAGCTCTATATAATATTATACTACAGATAACACTGACACCTGGTGGTCACTGCACTACATTAC
Organism: Leptodactylus fuscus; assembly: GCF_031893055.1. NCBI lineage: Eukaryota > Metazoa > Chordata > Amphibia > Anura > Leptodactylidae > Leptodactylus > Leptodactylus fuscus. The sequence goes on along the minus strand of NC_134269.1, from coordinate 28,094 downwards.
ATCTATAGCCCTATATAATATTATACTACAGATAACACTGACACCTGGTGGTCACTGCTCTACATTACATCTATAGCTCTATATAATATTATACTACAGATAACACTGACACCTGGTGGTCACTGCACTACATTACATCTATAGCCCTATATATAATATTATACTGCAGATAACACTGACACCTGGTGGTCACTGCACTACATTACATCTATAGCTCTATATAATATTATACTACAGATAACACTGACACCTGGTGGTCACTGCACTACATTACATCTATAGCTCTATATAATATTATACTACAGATAACACTGACACCTGGTGGTCACTGCACTACATTACATCTATAGCCCTATATAATATTATACTACAGATAACACTGACACCTGGTGGTCACTGCAGTACATTACATCTATAGCTCTATATAATAATATACTACAGATAATACTGACACCTGGTGGTCACTGCACTACATTACATCTATAGCCCTATATAATATTATACTACAGATAACACTGACACCTGGTGGTCACTGCACTACATTACATCTATAGCCCTATATATAATATTATACTACAGATAACACTGACACCTGGTGGTCACTGCTCTACATTACATCTATAGCTCTATATATAATATTATACTACAGATAACACTGACACCTGGTGGTCACTGCACTACATTACATCTATAGCTCTATATAATATTATACAACAGATAACACTGACATCTGGTGGTCACTGTACTACATTACATCTATAGCTCTATATAATATTATACTACAGATAACACTGACACCTGGTGGTCACTGCACTACATTACATCTATAGCTCTATATAATATTATACAACAGATAACACTGACACCTGGTGGTCACTGCTCTACATTACATCTATAGCTCTATATAATATTATACTACAGATAACACTGACACCTGGTGGTCACTGCACTACATTACATCTACAGCCCTATATAATATTATACTACAGATAACACTGACACCTGGTGGTCACTGCTCTACATTACATCTATAGCTCTATATAATATTATACTACAGATAACACTGACACCTGGTGGTCACTGCACTACATTACATCTATAGCCCTATATATAATATTATACTACAGATAACACTGACACCTGGTGGTCACTGCACTACATTACATCTATAGCGCTATATAATATTATACTACAAATAACACTGACACCTGGTGGTCACTGCACTACATTACATCTATAGCTCTATATAATATTATACTACAGATAACACTGACACCTGGTGGTCACTGCACTACATTACATCTATAGCTCTATATAATATTATACTACAGATAACACTGACACCTGGTGGTCACTGCAGTACATTACATCTATAGCTCTATATAATATTATACTACAGATAACACTGACACCTGGTGGTCACTGCACTACATTACATCTATAGCTCTATATAATATTATACTACAGATAACACTGACACCTGGTGGTCACTGCACTACATTACATCTATAGCTCTATATAATATTATACTACAGATAACACTGACACCTGGTGGTCACTGCACTACATTACATCTATAGCCCTATATATAATATTATACTGCAGATAACACTGACACCTGGTGGTCACTGCACTACATTACATCTATAGCCCTATATATAATATTATACTGCAGATAACACTGACACCTGGTGGTCACTGCACTACATTACATCTATAGCCCTATATATAATATTATACTGCAGATAACACTGACACCTGGTGGTCACTGCACTACATTACATCTATAGCTCTATATAATATTATACTACAGATAACACTGACACCTGGTGGTCACTGCACTACATTACATCTATAGCCCTATATATAATATTATACTGCAGATAACACTGACACCTGGTGGTCACTGCACTACATTACATCTATAGCCCTATATAATATTATACTACAGATAACACTGACACCTGGTGGTCACTGCACTACATTACATCTATAGCCCTATATAATATTATACTACAGATAACACTGACACCTGGTGGTCACTGCACTACATTACATCTATAGCCCTATATAATATTATACTACAGATAACACTGACACCTGGTGGTCACTGCACTACATTACATCTATAGCTCTATAAAATATTATACTACAGATAACACTGACACCTGGTGGTCACTGCACTACATTACATCTATAGCCCTATATATAATATTATACTACAGATAACACTGAAACCTGGTGGTCACTGCACTACATTACATCTACAGCCCTATATCATATTATACTACAGATAACACTGACACCTGGTGGTCACTGCACTACATTACATATACAGCTCTATATATAATATTATACTACAGATAACACTAACACCTGGTGGTCACTGCACTACATTACATCTATAGTCCAATATAATATTATACCACAGATAACACTGACACCTGGTGGTCACTGCACTACATTACATCTATAGCTCTATATAATATTATACTACAGATAACACTGACACCTGGTGGTCACTGCACTACATTACATCTATAGCCCTATATATAATATTATACTACAGATAACACTGACACCTGGTGGTCACTGCACTACATTACATCTATAGCTCTATATATAATATTATACTACAGATAACACTGACACCTGGTGGTCACTGCTCTACATTACATCTATAGCTCTATATATAATATTATACTACAGATAACACTGACACCTGGTGGTCACTGCAGTACATTACATCTATAGCCCTATATAATATTATACTACAGATAACACTGACACCTGGTGGTCACTGCACTACATTACATCTATAGCTCTATATAATATTATACTACAGATAACACTGACACCTGGTGGTCACTGCACTACATTACATCTATAGCTCTATATAATATTATACTACAGATAACACTGACACCTGGTGGTCACTGCACTACATTACATCTATAGCCCTATATATAATATTATACTACAGATAACACTGAAACCTGGTGGTCACTGCACTACATTACATCTATAGCCCTATATATAATATTATACTACAGATAACACTGACACCTGGTGGTCACTGCACTACATTACATCTATAGCCCTATATAATATTATACTGCAGATAACACTGACACCTGGTGGTCACTGCACTACATTACATCTATAGCCCTATATAATATTATACTACAGATAACACTGACACCTGGTGGTCACTGCACTACATTACATCTATAGCCCTATATAATATTATACTACAGATAACACTGACACCTGGTGGTCACTGCACTACATTACATCTATAGCTCTATATAATATTATACTACAGATAACACTGACACCTGGTTGTCACTGCAGTACATTACATCTATAGCTCTATATAATATTATACTACAGATAACACTGACACCTGGTGGTCACTGCACTACATTACATCTATAGTCCTATATAATATTATACTGCAGATAACACTGACACCTGGTGGTCACTGCACTACATTACATCTATAGCCCTATATAATATTATACTGCAGATAACACTGACACCTGGTGGTCACTGCACTACATTACATCTATAGCCCTATATAATATTATACTACAGATAACACTGACACCTGGTGGTCACTGCACTACATTACATCTATAGCTCTATATAATATTATACTACAGATAACACTGACACCTGGTTGTCACTGCAGTACATTACATCTATAGCTCTATATAATATTATACTACAGATAACACTGACACCTGGTGGTCACTGCACTACATTACATCTATAGCCCTATATAATATTATACTACAGATAACACTGACACCTGGTGGTCACTGCACTACATTACATCTATAGCTCTATATAATATTATACTACAGATAACACTGACACCTGGTGGTCACTGCACTACATTACATCTATAGAACTATATAATATTATACTACAGATAACACTGACACCTGGTGGTCACTGCACTACATTACATCTATAGCCCTATATAATATTATACTACAGATAACACTGACACCTGGTGGTCACTGCTCTACATTACATCTATAGCTCTATATAATATTATACTACAGATAACACTGAGACCTGGTGGTCACTGCACTACATTACATCTATAGCCCTATATATAATATTATACTGCAGATAACACTGACACCTGGTGGTCACTGCACTACATTACATCTATAGCCCTATATAATATTATACTACAGATAACACTGACACCTGGTGGTCACTGCACTACATTACATCTATAGCTCTATATAATATTATACTACAGATAACACTGACACCTGGTGGTCACTGCACTACATTACATCTATAGCTCTATATAATATTATACTACAGATAACACTGACACCTGGTGGTCACTGCACTACATTACATATACAGCTCTATATATAATATTATACTACAGATAACACTAACACCTGGTGGTCACTGCACTACATTACATCTACAGCCCTATATCATATTATACTACAGATAACACTGACACCTGGTGGTCACTGCACTACATTACATCTATAGCCCTATATAATATTATACTACAGATAACACTGACACCTGGTGGTCACTGCACTACATTACATCTATAGCTCTATATAATATTATACTACAGATAACACTGACACCTGGTGGTCACTGCACTACATTACATCTATAGCTCTATATAATATTATACTACAGATAACACTGACACCTGGTGGTCACTGCACTACATTACATATACAGCTCTATATATAATATTATACTACAGATAACACTAACACCTGGTGGTCACTGCACTACATTACATCTATAGTCCAATATAATATTATACCACAGATAACACTGACACCTGGTGGTCACTGCACTACATTACATCTATAGCTCTATATAATATTATACTACAGATAACACTGACACCTGGTGGTCACTGCACTACATTACATCTATAGCCCTATATATAATATTATACTACAGATAACACTGACACCTGGTGGTCACTGCACTACATTACATCTATAGCTCTATATATAATATTATACTACAGATAACACTGACACCTGGTGGTCACTGCTCTACATTACATCTATAGCTCTATATATAATATTATACTACAGATAACACTGACACCTGGTGGTCACTGCACTACATTACATCTATAGCCCTATATAATATTATACTACAGATAACACTGACACCTGGTGGTCACTGCACTACATTACATCTATAGCTCTATATAATATTATACTACAGATAACACTGACACCTGGTGGTCACTGCACTACATTACATCTATAGCCCTATATATAATATTATACTACAGATAACACTGAAACCTGGTGGTCACTGCACTACATTACATCTATAGCCCTATATATAATATTATACTACAGATAACACTGACACCTGGTGGTCACTGCACTACATTACATCTATAGCCCTATATAATATTATACTGCAGATAACACTGACACCTGGTGGTCACTGCACTACATTACATCTATAGCCCTATATAATATTATACTACAGATAACACTGACACCTGGTGGTCACTGCACTACATTACATCTATAGCCCTATATAATATTATACTACAGATAACACTGACACCTGGTGGTCACTGCACTACATTACATCTATAGCTCTATATAATATTATACTACAGATAACACTGACACCTGGTTGTCACTGCAGTACATTACATCTATAGCTCTATATAATATTATACTACAGATAACACTGACACCTGGTGGTCACTGCACTACATTACATCTATAGTCCTATATAATATTATACTGCAGATAACACTGACACCTGGTGGTCACTGCACTACATTACATCTATAGCCCTATATAATATTATACTGCAGATAACACTGACACCTGGTGGTCACTGCACTACATTACATCTATAGCCCTATATAATATTATACTACAGATAACACTGACACCTGGTGGTCACTGCACTACATTACATCTATAGCTCTATATAATATTATACTACAGATAACACTGACACCTGGTTGTCACTGCAGTACATTACATCTATAGCTCTATATAATATTATACTACAGATAACACTGACACCTGGTGGTCACTGCACTACATTACATCTATAGCCCTATATAATATTATACTACAGATAACACTGACACCTGGTGGTCACTGCACTACATTACATCTATAGCCCTATATAATATTATACTACAGATAACACTGACACCTGGTGGTCACTGCTCTACATTACATCTATAGCTCTATATAATATTATACTACAGATAACACTGAGACCTGGTGGTCACTGCACTACATTACATCTATAGCCCTATATATAATATTATACTGCAGATAACACTGACACCTGGTGGTCACTGCACTACATTACATCTATAGCCCTATATAATATTATACTACAGATAACACTGACACCTGGTGGTCACTGCACTACATTACATCTATAGCTCTATATAATATTATACTACAGATAACACTGACACCTGGTGGTCACTGCACTACATTACATCTATAGCTCTATATAATATTATACTACAGATAACACTGACACCTGGTGGTCACTGCACTACATTACATCTATAGCTCTATATAATATTATACTACAGATAACACTGACACCTGGTGGTCACTGCACTACATTACATCTATAGCCCTATATAATATTATACTACAGATAACACTGACATCTGACACCTGGTGGTCACTGCAGTACATTACATCTATAGCTCTATATAATAATATACTACAGATATTACTGACACCTGGTGGTCACTGCACTACATACATCTATAGCCCTATATAATATTATACTACAGATAACACTGACACCTGGTGGTCACTGCACTACATTACATCTATTGCTCTATATAATATTATACTACAGATAACACTGACACCTGGTGGTCACTGCTCTACATTACATCTATAGCCCTATATAATATTATACTACAGATAACACTGACACCTGGTGGTCACTGCACTACATTACATCTATAGCCCTATATAATATTATACTACAGATAACACTGACACCTGGTGGTCACTGCAGTACATTACATCTATAGCCCTATATATAATATTATACTACAGATAACACTGACAACTGGTGGTCACTGCACTACATTACATCTATAGCTCTATATAAATAATATACTACAGATAACACTGACACCTGGTGGTCACTGCAGTACATTACATCTATAGCCCTATATAATATTATACTACAGATAACACTGACACCTGGTGGTCACTGCACTACATTACATCTATAGCCCTATATAATATTATACTACAGATAACACTGACACCTGGTGGTCACTGCAGTACATTACATCTATAGCTCTATATAATATTATACTACAGATAACACTGACAACCTGGTGGTCACTGCAGTACATTACATCTATAGCTCTATATAATATTATACTACAGATAAACACTGACACCTGGTGGTCACTGCACTACATTACATCTATAGCTCTATATAATATTATACTACAGATAACACTGACACCTGGTGGTCACTGCACTACATTACATCTGTAGTCCTATATAATATTATACTACAGATAACACTGACACCTGGTGGTCACTGCACTACATTACATCTATAGCTCTATATAATATTATACTACAGATAACACTGACACCTGGTGGTCACTGCACTACATTACATCTATAGTCCAATATAATATTATACTACAGATAACACTGACACCTGGTGGTCACTGCTCTACATTACATCTATAGCCCTATATAATATTATACTACAGATAACACTGACACCTGGTGGTCACTGCAGTACATTACATCTATAGCTCTATATAATATTATACTACAGATAACACTGACACCTGGTGGTCACTGCACTACATTACATCTATAGCTCCATATAATATTATACTACAGATAACACTGACACCTGGTGGTCACTGCACTACATTACATCTATAGCTCCATATAATATTATACTACAGATAACACTGACACCTGGTGGTCACTGCACTACATTACATCTATAGCTCTATATAATATTATACTACAGATAACACTGACACCTGGTGGTCACTGCTCTACATTACATCTATAGCCCTATATAATATTATACTACAGATAACACTGACACCTGGTGGTCACTGCACTACATTACATCTATAGCTCCATATAATATTATACTACAGATAACACTGACACCTGGTGGTCACTGCTCTACATTACATCTATAGCTCTATATAATATTATACTACAGATAACACTGACACCTGGTGGTCACTGCAGTACATTACATCTATAGCTCTATATAATATTATACTACAGATAACACTGACACCTGGTGGTCACTGCACTACATTACATTATAGCTCTATATAATATTATACTACAGATAACACTGACACTGGTGGTCACTGCACTACATTACATCTATAGCCCTATAATAATATTATACTGCAGATAACACTGACACCTGGTGGTCACTGCTCTACATTACATCTATAGCCCTATATATAATATTATACTACAGATAACACTGACACCTGGTGGTCACTGCAGTACATTACATCTATAGCTCTATATAATATTATACTACAGATAACACTGACACCTGGTGGTCACTGCACTACATTACATCTATAGTCCAATATAATATTATACTACAGATAACACTGACACCTGGTGGTCACTGCACTACATTACATCTATAGCTCTATATAATATTATACTACAGATAACACTGACACCTGGTGGTCACTGCATCATTACATCTATAGCTCTATAATAATATTATACTACAGATAACACTGACACCTGGTGGTCACTGCTCTACATTACATCTATAGCTCTATATAATATTATACTACAGATAACACTGACACCTGGTGGTCACTGCACTACATTACATCTACAGCCCTATATATAATATTATACTACAGATAACACTGACAACTGGTGGTCACTGCACTACATTACATCTACAGCCCTATATATAATATTATACTACAGATAACACTGAAACCTGGTGGTCACTGCACTACATTACATCTACAGCCCTATATCATATTATACTACAGATAACACTGACACCTGGTGGTCACTGCACTACATTACATCTATAGCCCTATATAATATTATACTACAGATAACACTGACACCTGGTGGTCACTGCACTACATTACATCTATAGCCCTATATAATATTATACTACAGATAACACTGACACCTGGTGGTCACTGCACTACATTACATATACAGCTCTATATATAATATTATACTACAGATAACACTAACACCTGGTGGTCACTGCACTACATTACATCTATAGTCCAATATAATATTATACCACAGATAACACTGACACCTGGTGGTCACTGCACTACATTACATCTATAGCTCTATATAATATTATACTACAGATAACACTGACACCTGGTGGTCACTGCACTACATTACATCTATAGCCCTATATATAATATTATACTACAGATAACACTGACACCTGGTGGTCACTGCACTACATTACATCTATAGCTCTATATATAATATTATACTACAGATAACACTGACACCTGGTGGTCACTGCTCTACATTACATCTATAGCTCTATATATAATATTATACTACAGATAACACTGACACCTGGTGGTCACTGCAGTACATTACATCTATAGCCCTATATAATATTATACTACAGATAACACTGACACCTGGTGGTCACTGCACTACATTACATCTATAGCTCTATATAATATTATACTACAGATAACACTGACACCTGGTGGTCACTGCACTACATTACATCTATAGCCCTATATATAATATTATACTACAGATAACACTGAAACCTGGTGGTCACTGCACTACATTACATCTATAGCCCTATATATAATATTATACTACAGATAACACTGACACCTGGTGGTCACTGCACTACATTACATCTATAGCCCTATATAATATTATACTGCAGATAACACTGACACCTGGTGGTCACTGCACTACATTACATCTATAGCCCTATATAATATTATACTACAGATAACACTGACACCTGGTGGTCACTGCACTACATTACATCTATAGCCCTATATAATATTATACTACAGATAACACTGACACCTGGTGGTCACTGCACTACATTACATCTATAGCTCTATATAATATTATACTACAGATAACACTGACACCTGGTTGTCACTGCAGTACATTACATCTATAGCTCTATATAATATTATACTACAGATAACACTGACACCTGGTGGTCACTGCACTACATTACATCTATAGTCCTATATAATATTATACTGCAGATAACACTGACACCTGGTGGTCACTGCACTACATTACATCTATAGCCCTATATAATATTATACTGCAGATAACACTGACACCTGGTGGTCACTGCACTACATTACATCTATAGCCCTATATAATATTATACTACAGATAACACTGACACCTGGTGGTCACTGCACTACATTACATCTATAGCTCTATATAATATTATACTACAGATAACACTGACACCTGGTTGTCACTGCAGTACATTACATCTATAGCTCTATATAATATTATACTACAGATAACACTGACACCTGGTGGTCACTGCACTACATTACATCTATAGCCCTATATAATATTATACTACAGATAACACTGACACCTGGTGGTCACTGCACTACATTACATCTATAGCTCTATATAATATTATACTACAGATAACACTGACACCTGGTGGTCACTGCACTACATTACATCTATAGCCCTATATAATATTATACTACAGATAACACTGACACCTGGTGGTCACTGCACTACATTACATCTATAGCCCTATATAATATTATACTACAGATAACACTGACACCTGGTGGTCACTGCTCTACATTACATCTATAGCTCTATATAATATTATACTACAGATAACACTGAGACCTGGTGGTCACTGCACTACATTACATCTATAGCCCTATATATAATATTATACTGCAGATAACACTGACACCTGGTGGTCACTGCACTACATTACATCTATAGCCCTATATAATATTATACTACAGATAACACTGACACCTGGTGGTCACTGCACTACATTACATCTATAGCTCTATATAATATTATACTACAGATAACACTGACACCTGGTGGTCACTGCACTACATTACATCTATAGCTCTATATAATATTATACTACAGATAACACTGACACCTGGTGGTCACTGCACTACATTACATATACAGCTCTATATATAATATTATACTACAGATAACACTAACACCTGGTGGTCACTGCACTACATTACATCTACAGCCCTATATCATATTATACTACAGATAACACTGACACCTGGTGGTCACTGCACTACATTACATCTATAGCCCTATATAATATTATACTACAGATAACACTGACACCTGGTGGTCACTGCACTACATTACATCTATAGCTCTATATAATATTATACTACAGATAACACTGACACCTGGTGGTCACTGCACTACATTACATCTATAGCTCTATATAATATTATACTACAGATAACACTGACACCTGGTGGTCACTGCACTACATTACATATACAGCTCTATATATAATATTATACTACAGATAACACTAACACCTGGTGGTCACTGCACTACATTACATCTATAGTCCAATATAATATTATACCACAGATAACACTGACACCTGGTGGTCACTGCACTACATTACATCTATAGCTCTATATAATATTATACTACAGATAACACTGACACCTGGTGGTCACTGCACTACATTACATCTATAGCCCTATATATAATATTATACTACAGATAACACTGACACCTGGTGGTCACTGCACTACATTACATCTATAGCTCTATATATAATATTATACTACAGATAACACTGACACCTGGTGGTCACTGCTCTACATTACATCTATAGCTCTATATATAATATTATACTACAGATAACACTGACACCTGGTGGTCACTGCACTACATTACATCTATAGCCCTATATAATATTATACTACAGATAACACTGACACCTGGTGGTCACTGCACTACATTACATCTATAGCTCTATATAATATTATACTACAGATAACACTGACACCTGGTGGTCACTGCACTACATTACATCTATAGCCCTATATATAATATTATACTACAGATAACACTGAAACCTGGTGGTCACTGCACTACATTACATCTATAGCCCTATATATAATATTATACTACAGATAACACTGACACCTGGTGGTCACTGCACTACATTACATCTATAGCCCTATATAATATTATACTGCAGATAACACTGACACCTGGTGGTCACTGCACTACATTACATCTATAGCCCTATATAATATTATACTACAGATAACACTGACACCTGGTGGTCACTGCACTACATTACATCTATAGCCCTATATAATATTATACTACAGATAACACTGACACCTGGTGGTCACTGCACTACATTACATCTATAGCTCTATATAATATTATACTACAGATAACACTGACACCTGGTTGTCACTGCAGTACATTACATCTATAGCTCTATATAATATTATACTACTGATAACACTGACACCTGGTGGTCACTGCACTACATTACATCTATAGTCCTATATAATATTATACTGCAGATAACACTGACACCTGGTGGTCACTGCACTACATTACATCTATAGCCCTATATAATATTATACTGCAGATAACACTGACACCTGGTGGTCACTGCACTACATTACATCTATAGCCCTATATAATATTATACTACAGATAACACTGACACCTGGTGGTCACTGCACTACATTACATCTATAGCTCTATATAATATTATACTACAGATAACACTGACACCTGGTTGTCACTGCAGTACATTACATCTATAGCTCTATATAATATTATACTACAGATAACACTGACACCTGGTGGTCACTGCACTACATTACATCTATAGCCCTATATAATATTATACTACAGATAACACTGACACCTGGTGGTCACTGCACTACATTACATCTATAGCCCTATATAATATTATACTACAGATAACACTGACACCTGGTGGTCACTGCTCTACATTACATCTATAGCTCTATATAATATTATACTACAGATAACACTGAGACCTGGTGGTCACTGCACTACATTACATCTATAGCCCTATATATAATATTATACTGCAGATAACACTGACACCTGGTGGTCACTGCACTACATTACATCTATAGCCCTATATAATATTATACTACAGATAACACTGACACCTGGTGGTCACTGCACTACATTACATCTATAGCTCTATATAATATTATACTACAGATAACACTGACACCTGGTGGTCACTGCACTACATTACATCTATAGCTCTATATAATATTATACTACAGATAACACTGACACCTGGTGGTCACTGCACTACATTACATCTATAGCTCTATATAATATTATACTACAGATAACACTGACACCTGGTGGTCACTGCACTACATTACATCTATAGCTCTATATAATAATATACTACAGATATTACTGACACCTGGTGGTCACTGCACTACATTACATCTATAGCCCTATATAATATTATACTACAGATAACACTGACACCTGGTGGTCACTGCACTACATTACATCTATTGCTCTATATAATATTATACTACAGATAACACTGACACCTGGTGGTCACTGCTCTACATTACATCTATAGCCCTATATAATATTATACTACAGATAACACTGACACCTGGTGGTCACTGCACTACATTACATCTATAGCCCTATATAAAATTATACTACAGATAACACTGACACCTGGTGGTCACTGCAGTACATTACATCTATAGCCCTATATATAATATTATACTACAGATAACACTGACAACTGGTGGTCACTGCACTACATTACATCTATAGCTCTATATAATAATATACTACAGATAACACTGACACCTGGTGGTCACTGCAGTACATTACATCTATACCCTATATATAATATTATACTACAGATAACACTGACACCTGGTGGTCACTGCACTACATTACATCTATAGCCCTATATAATATTATACTACAGATAACACTGACACCTGGTGGTCACTGCAGTACATTACATCTATAGCTCTATATAATATTATACTACAGATAACACTGACACCTGGTGGTCACTGCAGTACATTACATCTATAGCTCTATATAATATTATACTACAGATAACACTGACACCTGGTGGTCACTGCACTACATTACATCTATAGCTCTATATAATATTATACTACAGATAACACTGACACCTGGTGGTCACTGCACTACATTACATCTGTAGTCCAATATAATATTATACTACAGATAACACTGACACCTGGTGGTCACTGCAGTACATTACATCTATAGCTCTATATAATATTATACTACAGATAACACTGACACCTGGTGGTCACTGCACTACATTACATCTATAGTCCAATATAATATTATACTACAGATAACACTGACACCTGGTGGTCACTGCTCTACATTACATCTATAGCCCTATATAATATTATACTACAGATAACACTGACACCTGGTGGTCACTGCAGTACATTACATCTATAGCTCTATATAATATTATACTACAGATAACACTGACACCTGGTGGTCACTGCACTACATTACATCTATAGCTCCATATAATATTATACTACAGATAACACTGACACCTGGTGGTCACTGCACTACATTACATCTATAGCTCCATATAATATTATACTACAGATAACACTGACACCTGGTGGTCACTGCACTACATTACATCTATAGCTCTATATAATATTATACTACAGATAACACTGACACCTGGTGGTCACTGCTCTACATTACATCTATAGCCCTATATAATATTATACTACAGATAACACTGACACCTGGTGGTCACTGCACTACATTACATCTATAGCTCCATATAATATTATACTACAGATAACACTGACACCTGGTGGTCACTGCTCTACATTACATCTATAGCTCTATATAATATTATACTACAGATAACACTGACACCTGGTGGTCACTGCAGTACATTACATCTATAGCCCTATATAATATTATACTACAGATAACACTGACACCTGGTGGTCACTGCACTACATTACATCTATAGCTCTATATAATATTATACTACAGATAACACTGACACCTGGTGGTCACTGCACTACATTACATCTATAGCTCTATATAATATTATACTACAGATAACACTGACACCTGGTGGTCACTGCTCTACATTACATCTATAGCTCTATATAATATTATACTACAGATAACACTGACACCTGGTGGTCACTGCACTACATTACATTTATAGCTCTATATATAATATTATACTACAGATAACACTGACAACTGGTGGTCACTGCACTACATTACATCTATAGCCCTATACATAATATTATACTGCAGATAACACTGACACCTGGTGGTCACTGCTCTACATTACATCTATAGCCCTATATATAATATTATACTACAGATAACACTGACACCTGGTGGTCACTGCAGTACATTACATCTATAGCTCTATATAATATTATACTACAGATAACACTGACACCTGGTGGTCACTGCACTACATTACATCTATAGTCCAATATAATATTATACTACAGATAACACTGACACCTGGTGGTCACTGCACTACATTACATCTATAGCTCTATATAATATTATACTACAGATAACACTGACACCTGGTGGTCACTGCACTACATTACATCTATAGCTCTATATAATATTATACTACAGATAACACTGACACCTGGTGGTCACTGCTCTACATTACATCTATAGCTCTATATAATATTATACTACAGATAACACTGACACCTGGTGGTCACTGCACTACATTACATCTACAGCCCTATATATAATATTATACTACAGATAACACTGACAACTGGTGGTCACTGCACTACATTACATCTACAGCCCTATATATAATATTATACTACAGATAACACTGACACCTGGTGGTCACTGCTCTACATTACATCTATAGCTCTATATAATATTATACTACAGATAACACTGACACCTGGTGGTCACTGCACTACATTACATCTACAGCCCTATATATAATATTATACTACAGATAACACTGACACCTGGTGGTCACTGCACTACAATACATCTATAGCTCTATATAATATTATACTACAGATAACACTGACACCTGGTGGTCACTGCTCTACATTACATCTATAGCCCTATATACAATATTATACTACAGATAACACTGACACCTGGTGGTCACTGCAGTACATTACATCTATAGCTCTATATAATATTATACTACAGATAACACTGACACCTGGTGGTCACTGCACTACATTACATCTATAGCTCTATATAATATTATACTACAGATAACACTGACACCTGGTGGTCACTGCACTACATTACATCTATAGCTCTATATAATATTATACTACAGATAACACTGACACCTGGTGGTCACTGCACTACATTACATCTATAGCCCTATATAATATTATACTACAGATAACACTGACACCTGGTGGTCACTGCACTACATTACATCTATGGCGCTATATAATATTATACTACAGATAACACTGACACCTGGTGGTCACTGCACTACATTACATCTGTAGCCCTATATAATATTATACTACAGATAACACTGACACCTGGTGGTCACTGCACTACATTACATCTATAGCCCTATATAATATTATACTACAGAATACACTGACACCTGGTGGTCACTGCTCTACATTACATCTATAGCTCTATATAATATTATACTACAGATAACACTGACACCTGGTGGTCACTGCACTACATTACATCTATAGCTCTATATAATATTATACTACAGATAACACTAACACCTGGTGGTCACTGCACTACATTACATCTATAGCCCTATATATAATATTATACTACAGATAACACTGACACCTGGTGGTCACTGCACTACATTACATCTATAGCCCTATATAATATTATACTGCAGATAACACTGACACCTGGTGGTCACTGCACTACATTACATCTATAGCCCTATATAATATTATACTACAGATAACACTGACACCTGGTGGTCACTGCACTACATTACATCTATAGCTCTATATAATATTATACTACAGATAACACTGACACCTGGTTGTCACTGCAGTACATTACATCTATAGCTCTATATAATATTATACTACAGATAACACTGACACCTGGTGGTCACTGCACTACATTACATCTATAGCCCTATATAATATTATACTACAGATAACACTGACACCTGGTGGTCACTGCTCTACATTACATCTATAGCTCTATATAATATTATACTACAGATAACACTGACACCTGGTGGTCACTGCACTACATTACATCTATAGCCCTATATATAATATTATACTGCAGATAACACTGACACCTGGTGGTCACTGCACTACATTACATCTATAGCTCTATATAATATTATACTACAGATAACACTGACACCTGGTGGTCACTGCACTACATTACATCTATAGCTCTATATAATATTATACTACAGATAACACTGACACCTGGTGGTCACTGCACTACATTACATCTATAGCCCTATATAATATTATACTACAGATAACACTGACACCTGGTGGTCACTGCAGTACATTACATCTATAGCTCTATATAATAATATACTACAGATAATACTGACACCTGGTGGTCACTGCACTACATTACATCTATAGCCCTATATAATATTATACTACAGATAACACTGACACCTGGTGGTCACTGCACTACATTACATCTATAGCCCTATATATAATATTATACTACAGATAACACTGACACCTGGTGGTCACTGCTCTACATTACATCTATAGCTCTATATATAATATTATACTACAGATAACACTGACACCTGGTGGTCACTGCAGTACATTACATCTATAGCCCTATATAATATTATACTACAGATAACACTGACACCTGGTGGTCACTGCACTACATTACATCTATAGCTCTATATAATATTATACTACAGATAACACTGACACCTGGTGGTCACTGCACTACATTACATCTATAGTCCAATATAATATTATACTACAGATAACACTGACACCTGGTGGTCACTGCAGTACATTACATCTATAGCCCTATATAATATTATACTGCAGATAACACTGACACCTGGTGGTCACTGCACTACATTACATCTATAGCTCTATATAATATTATACTACAGATAACACTGACACCTGGTGGTCACTGCACTACATTACATCTATAGCTCCATATAATATTATACTACAGATAACACTGACACCTGGTGGTCACTGCACTACATTACATCTATAGCTCTATATAATATTATACTACAGATAACACTGACACCTGGTGGTCACTGCACTACATTACATCTATAGCTCTATATAATATTATACTACAGATAACACTGACACCTGGTGGTCACTGCAGTACATTACATCTATAGCTCTATATAATATTATACTACAGATAACACTGACACCTGGTGGTCACTGCACTACATTACATCTATAGTCCAATATAATATTATACTACAGATAACACTGACACCTGGTGGTCACTGCACTACATTACATCTATAGCCCTATATATAATATTATACTACAGATAACACTGACACCTGGTGGTCACTGCACTACATTACATCTATAGCCCTATATATAATATTATACTACAGATAACACTGACACCTGGTGGTCACTGCTCTACATTACATCTACAGCCCTATATAATATTATACTACAGATAACACTGACACCTGGTGGTCACTGCACTACATTACATCTATAGCCCTAAATAATATTATACTACAGATAACACTGACACCTGGTGGTCACTGCACTACATTACATCTATAGCTCTATATAATATTATACTACAGATAACACTGACACCTGGTGGTCACTGCACTACATTACATCTATAGCTCTATATAATAATATACTACAGATAACACTGACACCTGGTGGTCACTGCAGTACATTACATCTATAGCCCTATATATAATATTATACTACAGATAACACTGACACCTGGTGGTCACTGCACTACATTACATCTATAGCCCTATATAATATTATACTACAGATAACACTGACACCTGGTGGTCACTGCACTACATTACATCTATAGCTCTATATAATATTATACTACAGATAACACTGACACCTGGTGGTCACTGCAGTACATTACATCTATAGCTCTATATAATATTATACTACAGATAACACTGACACCTGGTGGTCACTGCACTACATTACATCTATAGCCCTATATATAATATTATACTACAGATAACACTGACACCTGGTGGTCACTGCACTACATTACATCTATAGCCCTATATATAATATTATACTACAGATAACACTGACACCTGGTAGTCACTGCTCTACATTACATCTACAGCCCTATATAATATTATACTACAGATAACACTGACACCTGGTGGTCACTGCACTACATTACATCTATAGCCCTAAATAATATTATACTACAGATAACACTGACACCTGGTGGTCACTGCACTACATTACATCTATAGCTCTATATAATATTATACTACAGATAACACTGACACCTGGTGGTCACTGCACTACATTACATCTATAGCTCTATATAATAATATACTACAGATAACACTGACACCTGGTGGTCACTGCAGTACATTACATCTATAGCCCTATATATAATATTATACTACAGATAACACTGACACCTGGTGGTCACTGCACTACATTACATCTATAGCCCTATATAATATTATACTACAGATAACACTGACACCTGGTGGTCACTGCAGTACATTACATCTATAGCTCTATATAATATTATACTACAGATAACACTGACACCTGGTGGTCACTGCAGTACATTACATCTATAGCTCTATATAATATTATACTACAGATAACACTGACACCTGGTGGTCACTGCACTACATTACATCTATAGCTCTATATAATATTATACTACAGATAACACTGACACCTGGTGGTCACTGCACTACATTACATCTATAGTCCAATATAATATTATACTACAGATAACACTGACACCTGGTGGTCACTGCAGTACATTACATCTATAGCTCTATATAATATTATACTACAGATAACACTGACACCTGGTGGTCACTGCACTACATTACATCTATAGTCCAATATAATATTATACTACAGATAACACTGACACCTGGTGGTCACTGCTCTACATTACATCTATAGCCCTATATAATATTATACTACAGATAACACTGACACCTGGTGGTCACTGCAGTACATTACATCTATAGCTCTATATAATATTATACTACAGATAACACTGACACCTGGTGGTCACTGCACTACATTACATCTATAGCTCCATATAATATTATACTACAGATAACACTGACACCTGGTGGTCACTGCACTACATTACATCTATAGCTCCATATAATATTATACTACAGATAACACTGACACCTGGTGGTCACTGCACTACATTACATCTATAGCTCCATATAATATTATACTACAGATAACACTGACACCTGGTGGTCACTGCACTACATTACATCTATAGCTCTATATAATATTATACTACAGATAACACTGACACCTGGTGGTCACTGCTCTACATTACATCTATAGCCCTATATAATATTATACTACAGATAACACTGACACCTAGTGGTCACTGCACTACATTACATCTATAGCTCCATATAATATTATACTACAGATAACACTGACACCTGGTGGTCACTGCTCTACATTACATCTATAGCTCTATATAATATTATACTACAGATAACACTGACACCTGGTGGTCACTGCAGTACATTACATTATAGCTCTATATAATATTATACTACAGATAACACTGACACCTGGTGGTCACTGCACTACATTACATCTATAGCTCTATATATAATATTATACTACAGATAACACTGACAACTGGTGGTCACTGCACTACATTACATCTATAGCCCTATACATAATATTATACTGCAGATAACACTGACACCTGGTGGTCACTGCTCTACATTACATCTATAGCCCTATATATAATATTATACTACAGATAACACTGACACCTGGTGGTCACTGCACTACATTACATCTATAGCTCTATATAATATTATACTACAGATAACACTGACACCTGGTGGTCACTGCAGTACATTACATCTATAGCTCTATATAATATTATACTACAGATAACACTGACACCTGGTGGTCACTGCACTACATTACATCTATAGTCCAATATAATATTATACTACAGATAACACTGACACCTGGTGGTCACTGCACTACATTACATCTATAGCTCTATATAATATTATACTACAGATAACACTGACACCTGGTGGTCACTGCACTACATTACATCTATAGCTCTATATAATATTATACTACAGATAACACTGACACCTGGTGGTCACTGCTCTACATTACATCTATAGCTCTATATAATATTATACTACAGATAACACTGACACCTGGTGGTCACTGCACTACATTACATCTACAGCCCTATATATAATATTATACTACAGATAACACTGACACCTGGTGGTCACTGCTCTACATTACATCTATAGCTCTATATAATATTATACTACAGATAACACTGACACCTGGTGGTCACTGCACTACATTACATCTACAGCCCTATATATAATATTATACTACAGATAACACTGACACCTGGTGGTCACTGCACTACAATACATCTATAGCTCTATATAATATTATACTACAGATAACACTGACACCTGGTGGTCACTGCTCTACATTACATCTATAGCCCTATATACAATATTATACTACAGATAACACTGACACCTGGTGGTCACTGCAGTACATTACATCTATAGCTCTATATAATATTATACTACAGATAACACTGACACCTGGTGGTCACTGCACTACATTACATCTATAGCTCTATATAATATTATACTACAGATAACACTGACACCTGGTGGTCACTGCACTACATTACATCCACAGCCCTATATAATATTATACTACAGATAACACTGACACCTGGTGGTCACTGCACTACATTACATCTATAGCCCTATATAATATTATACTACAGATAACACTGACACCTGGTGGTCACTGCACTACATTACATCTATGGCCCTATATAATATTATACTACAGATAACACTGACACCTGGTGGTCACTGCACTACATTACATCTGTAGCCCTATATAATATTATACTACAGATAACACTGACACCTGGTGGTCACTGCACTACATTACATCTATAGCCCTATATAATATTATACTACAGAATACACTGACACCTGGTGGTCACTGCACTACATTACATCTATAGCTCTATATAATATTATACTACAGATAACACTGACACCTGGTGGTCACTGCACTACATTACATCTATAGCTCTATATAATATTATACTACAGATAACACTGACACCTGGTGGTCACTGCTCTACATTACATCTATAGCTCTATATAATATTATACTACAGATAACACTGACACCTGGTGGTCACTGCACTACATTACATCTATAGCTCTATATAATATTATACTACAGATAACACTAACACCTGGTGGTCACTGCACTACATTACATCTATAGCCCTATATATAATATTATACTACAGATAACACTGAAACCTGGTGGTCACTGCACTACATTACATCTATAGACCTATATATAATATTATACTACAGATAACACTGACACCTGGTGGTCACTGCACTACATTACATCTATAGCCCTATATAATATTATACTGCAGATAACACTGACACCTGGTGGTCACTGCACTACATTACATCTATAGCTCTATATAATATTATACTACAGATAACACTGACACCTGGTGGTCACTGCACTACATTACATCTATAGCCCTATATAATATTATACTACAGATAACACTGACACCTGGTGGTCACTGCACTACATTACATCTATAGCTCTATATAATATTATACTACAGATAACACTGACACCTGGTGGTCACTGCACTACATTACATCTATAGCTCTATATAATATTATACTACAGATAACACTGACACCTGGTTGTCACTGCACGTACATTACATCTATAGCTCTATATAATATTATACTACAGATAACACTGACACCTGGTGGTCACTGCACTACATTACATCTATAGCCCTATATAATATTATACTACAGATAACACTGACACCTGGTGGTCACTGCTCTACATTACATCTATAGCTCTATATAATATTATACTACAGATAACACTGACACCTGGTGGTCACTGCACTACATTACATCTATAGCCCTATATATAATATTATACTGCAGATAACACTGACACCTGGTGGTCACTGCACTACATTACATCTATAGCTCTATATAATATTATACTACAGATAACACTGACACCTGGTGGTCACTGCACTACATTACATCTATAGCTCTATATAATATTATACTACAGATAACACTGACACCTGGTGGTCACTGCACTACATTACATCTATAGCCCTATATAATATTATACTACAGATAACACTGACACCTGGTGGTCACTGCTCTACATTACATCTACAGCTCTATATAATATTATACTACAGATAACACTGACACCTGGTGGTCACTGCTCTACATTACATCTATAGCTCTATATATAATATTATACTACAGATAACACTGACACCTGGTGGTCACTGCACTACATTACATCTATAGCTCTATATAATATTATACAACAGATAACACTGACACCTGGTGGTCACTGCACTACATTACATCTATAGCTCTATATAATATTATACTACAGATAACACTGACACCTGGTGGTCACTGCACTACATTACATCTATAGCTCTATATAATATTATACAACAGATAACACTGACACCTGGTGGTCACTGCTCTACATTACATCTATAGCTCTATATAATATTATACTACAGATAACACTGACACCTGGTGGTCACTGCACTACATTACATCTACAGCCCTATATAATATTATACTACAGATAACACTGACACCTGGTGGTCACTGCTCTACATTACATCTATAGCTCTATATAATATTATACTACAGATAACACTGACACCTGGTGGTCACTGCACTACATTACATCTATAGCCCTATATATAATATTATACTACAGATAACACTGACACCTGGTGGTCACTGCACTACATTACATCTATAGCGCTATATAATATTATACTACAAATAACACTGACACCTGGTGGTCACTGCACTACATTACATCTATAGCTCTATATAATATTATACTACAGATAACACTGACACCTGGTGGTCACTGCACTACATTACATCTATAGCTCTATATAATATTATACTACAGATAACACTGACACCTGGTGGTCACTGCAGTACATTACATCTATAGCTCTATATAATATTATACTACAAATAACACTGACACCTGGTGGTCACTGCACTACATTACATCTATAGCTCTATATAATATTATACTACAGATAACACTGACACCTGGTGGTCACTGCACTACATTACATCTATAGCTCTATATAATATTATACTACAGATAACACTGACACCTGGTGGTCACTGCACTACATTACATCTATAGCCCTATATATAATATTATACTGCAGATAACACTGACACCTGGTGGTCACTGCACTACATTACATCTATAGCCCTATATATAATATTATACTGCAGATAACACTGACACCTGGTGGTCACTGCACTACATTACATCTATAGCCCTATATATAATATTATACTGCAGATAACACTGACACCTGGTGGTCACTGCACTACATTACATCTATAGCTCTATATAATATTATACTACAGATAACACTGACACCTGGTGGTCACTGCACTACATTACATCTATAGCTCTATAAAATATTATACTACAGATAACACTGACACCTGGTGGTCACTGCACTACATTACATCTATAGCTCTATATAATATTATACTACAGATAACACTAACACCTGGTGGTCACTGCACTACATTACATCTATAGCCCTATATATAATATTATACTACAGATAACACTGAAACCTGGTGGTCACTGCACTACATTACATCTATAGCTCTATATAATATTATACTACAGATAACACTAACACCTGGTGGTCACTGCACTACATTACATCTATAGCCCTATATATAATATTATACTACAGATAACACTGAAACCTGGTGGTCACTGCACTACATTACATCTACAGCCCTATATCATATTATACTACAGATAACACTGACACCTGGTGGTCACTGCACTACATTACATCTATAGCCCTATATAATATTATACTACAGATAACACTGACACCTGGTGGTCACTGCACTACATTACATCTATAGCTCTATATAATATTATACTACAGATAACACTGACACCTGGTGGTCACTGCACTACATTACATCTATAGCTCTATATATAATATTATACTACAGATAACACTGACACCTGGTGGTCACTGCACTACATTACATCTATAGCCCTATATAATATTATACTACAGATAACACTGACACCTGGTGGTCACTGCACTACATTACATCTATAGCTCTATATAATATTATACTACAGATAACACTGACACCTGGTGGTCACTGCACTACATTACATCTATAGTCCAATATAATATTATACCACAGATAACACTGACACCTGGTGGTCACTGCACTACATTACATCTATAGCTCTATATAATATTATACTACAGATAACACTGACACCTGGTGGTCACTGCACTACATTACATCTATAGCCCTATATATAATATTATACTACAGATAACACTGACACCTGGTGGTCACTGCACTACATTACATCTATAGCTCTATATATAATATTATACTACAGATAACACTGACACCTGGTGGTCACTGCACTACATTACATCTATAGCCCTATATAATATTATACTACAGATAACACTGACACCTGGTGGTCACTGCACTACATTACATCTATAGCTCTATATAATATTATACTACAGATAACACTGACACCTGGTGGTCACTGCACTACATTACATCTATAGCCCTATATATAATATTATACTACAGATAACACTGACACCTGGTGGTCACTGCACTACATTACATCTATAGCCCTATATATAATATTATACTACAGATAACACTGACACCTGGTGGTCACTGCACTACATTACATCTATAGCCCTATATAATATTATACTACAGATAACACTGACACCTGGTGGTCACTGCACTACATTACATCTATAGCCTATATAATATTATACTACAGATAACACTGACACCTGGTGGTCACTGCACTACATTACATCTATAGCCCTATATAATATTATACTACAGATAACACTGACACCTGGTGGTCACTGCTCTACATTACATCTATAGCTCTATATAATATTATACTACAGATAACACTGAGCACCTGGTGGTCACTGCACTACATTACATCTATAGCCCTATATATAATATTATACTGCAGATAACACTGACACCTGGTGGTCACTGCACTACATTACATCTATAGCCCTATATAATATTATACTACAGATAACACTGACACCTGGTGGTCACTGCACTACATTACATCTATAGCTCTATATAATATTATACTACAGATAACACTGACACCTGGTGGTCACTGCACTACATTACATCTATAGCTCTATATAATATTATACTACAGATAACACTGACACCTGGTGGTCACTGCACTACATTACATCTATAGCTCTATATAATATTATACTACAGATAACACTGACACCTGGTGGTCACTGCACTACATTACATCTATAGCCCTATATAATATTATACTACAGATAACACTGACACCTGGTGGTCACTGCAGTACATTACATCTATAGCTCTATATAATATTATACTACAGATAACACTGACACCTGGTGGTCACTGCACTACATTACATCTATAGCCCTATATAATATTATACTACAGATAACACTGACACCTGGTGGTCACTGCACTACATTACATCTATAGCTCTATATAATATTATACTACAGATAACACTGACACCTGGTGGTCACTGCACTACATTACATCTATAGCTCTATATAATATTATACTACAGATAACACTGACACCTGGTGGTCACTGCACTACATTACATCTATAGCTCTATATAATATTATACTACAGATAACACTGACACCTGGTGGTCACTGCAGTACATTACATCTATAGCCCTATATATAATATTATACTACAGATAACACTGACACCTGGTGGTCACTGCACTACATTACATCTATAGCTCCTATATAATATTATACTACAGATAACACTGACACCTGGTGGTCACTGCAGTACATTACATCTATAGCTCTATATAATATTATACTACAGATAACACTGACACCTGGTGGTCACTGCAGTACATTACATCTATAGCTCTATATAATATTATACTACAGATAACACTGACACCTGGTGGTCACTGCACTACATTACATCTATAGCTCTATATAATATTATACTACAGATAACACTGACACCTGGTGGTCACTGCACTACATTACATCTATAGTCCAATATAATATTATACTACAGATAACACTGACACCTGGTGGTCACTGCAGTACATTACATCTATAGCTCTATATAATATTATACTACAGATAACACTGACACCTGGTGGTCACTGCACTACATTACATCTATAGTCCAATATAATATTATACTACAGATAACACTGACACCTGGTGGTCACTGCTCTACATTACATCTATAGCCCTATATAATATTATACTACAGATAACACTGACACCTGGTGGTCACTGCAGTAAATTACATCTATAGCTCTATATAATATTATACTACAGATAACACTGACACCTGGTGGTCACTGCACTACATTACATCTATAGCTCCATATAATATTATACTACAGATAACACTGACACCTGGTGGTCACTGCACTACATTACATCTATAGCTCCATATAATATTATACTACAGATAACACTGACACCTGGTGGTCACTGCAGTACATTACATCTATAGCTCTATATAATATTATACTACAGATAACA